>NC_092729.1:86780503-86877900 GCF_047496885.1 Scyliorhinus torazame | reverse complement strand
AACCATTAGAAGGAGAGAGAGAGAGAGCCAGAGGAGCGAGCGGATGCGGAGGGAGCGATACAGACGCAATGCAGGATGGGAGTTGGCACCGACTCACGTAAGCGATGGAGGAGTTTCTGTCAGGACAGGCAGACAGTGGGGGTGCGTGGGAGGGGGAGGGTGAACAAAAAAGACAAATTAATGTTAAAAAGAACGAAACACAGTTCTCTCTCTCTCCCCCAATCTCGTTCTCTCTCTCCCCGTCTCGTTCTCTCTCTCCTTGTCTCGTTCTCTCTCTCCCTTGTCGTTCTCTCTCCCCGCTCGTTCTCTCTCTCCCCCGTCTCGTTCTCTCTCTCCCCGTCTCGTTCTCTCTCTCCCCATCTCGTTCTCTCTCCCCATCTCGTTCTCTCTCTCCTTGTCTCGTTCTCTCTCTCCCCCGTCTCGTTCTCTCTCTCCCTTGTCTCGTTCTCTCTCTCCCCCGTCTCGTTCTCTCTCTCCCCCCGCTCGTTCTCTCTCTCCCTCTCGTCTCGTTCTCTCTCTCCCCCCCCGTCTCGTTCTCTCTCTCCCTCTCGTCTCGTTCTCTCACACCACCCCCCCGTATCGTCTCTCCCTCTCGTCTCGTTCTCTCTCCGCCCGTCTCGTTCTCTCACTCCCTCGCCTCGTTCTCTCTCCACCGTCTCGCTCTCTCTCTCCCCCGTCTCGTTCTCCCTCCCCCCGTCACGTTCTCTCTCTCCCCCGTCTGGCTCTCTCCCTCCCCGTCTCGCTCTCTCTCTCCCCCGCCTCGCTCTCTCTCCCCCGTCTCGCTCTCCGTCTCCTCGTTCTCCCTCTCCCTTGTATCGTTCTCCCTCCCTCTCCCTTGTCTCGTTCTCCCTCTCCCCCCCCCCCTCCCCGTTTCATTCCTTCTCTCTCTCTCCCCTCCCCATCTTCCTCTCCGCCCGGCCCTCTCTCCATCTCCCTCTCTCCCCTCGTTGCTGCCCAGACTGCCCGCCCCCGCGCGCCCCTTCCCGTCAGTGCCCACTCGCCAGGCAAACCAGCACCCTCCCCTCCGCCCACGCAAACCCATGCCACCCTTTGAAATTTGCCACTCTGCATTTGTCCGAACGAGCAGCGGGCGGGGAGAGCTTCAACCTCTGCGCACACACCCTGCCCCCCCCCCTCCCCCCCCATGAATTAGGAGGCCAATCAGTAAGACACTGCGCACATGTTTGCGACGTTCATCACCCCTCCCCCCCGGATAACCATTCACCCGCCAACTCTACCCCCACCCGTCCTCTGTTGCACTCTGGATCTCCCTTGTGACTGAAATGGAGGCCGGGGGGGGGCAGTGGGGGGGGGGGGTTGCGATGCAGCAGTCGGCATGCTGAGGGGAACTCGCCTGGTACTTGGATGGCTGGGTGGGCTCCAGCTATCCGGGAACGATGGAGAGAAAGGAGAGAGAGAGAGAGACACATAACGGTTAACACTGACGGGACAGCCGGCGAACCCTTCCTGGCCCACACCTTCCAGGGCTGGAGGCCCGGGAGCGGGAGAACGGCGACGGGGGCTGGGGTTTCGGAGGTTTCCCTCCCCAAAACCCCCACTCACTCCCTCCTCCCATAGCCGGGGAAAGGCTGACCAATTCTCCCAGAGTAGCTCCCTCGGAATCGAACGCCTGAATACTGGAGAACACAGGAGCAGCATCAGGCCATTCGGCCCATCGAGTCGGCTCCGCTGTTCAATCATTTTCTCCTCCCGCCCTCCTGCCTTCTCCCCATAACCCCCGATCCCCTTATTAATCAAGAACCGATCTATCTCTGTCTTAAATACTCAGCGAAGTGGCCTCCACAGCCTCCTGCGGTAAAGACTTCCACAGATTCACCTCCCTCTGGCTGGAGAAATTCCTCCTCATCTCTGTTTGAAAGGACCCTTCAGTCTGAGATTGTGTCCCCCTCTGCCTTCTCCGACAAGTGGAGACATCCTCTCCACGACCACTCTATCCAGGCCTCGCCGTATCCTGCAAGTTTCACTAAGATCCCCCCTCATCCTTCTAAACTCCATCGAGTACAGACCCAGAGTCCTCGACCGTTTCCTCGTACGACAAGCTCTTCGTTCCGGGGATCATTCTGGTGAACCTCCCTCTGGCCCCTTCCCGAGGCCCCGGCACGTCCTCCCTTCGAGACGGGGCCCGAAACGGCTCACGGTACTCCGAATGGGGCCTGAGCGGAGCCTGGGAAGTACATCCCCGGTCTTGTATTCCAGCCCCGTCGACGTGAATGCGGACATTGGACAGGCCTGATCCACTGAAACCTACACGGGGCTCAGAGCAGGCGGTAGAGGGAGGGATGGAGGGAGGAGGGAGGGGAGAGGGAGGGAGGGAGGGATGGAGGGAGGGAGGGAGGGGGAGGGAGGGAGGGGGAGAGGGAGGGAGGGGGAGAGGGAGGGGGAGAGGGGGAGGGGGAGAGGGGGAGAGGGAGGGAGGGGGAGGGGGAGAGGGGGAGAGGGGAGGGAGGGGGAGAGGGATGGAGGGGGAGAGGGAGAGAGGGGGAGAGGGAGGGAGGGGGAGAGGGAGGGGGAGAGGGAGGGGGAGAGGGAGGGAGGGGGAGAGGGAGTGAGGGGGCGAGGGAGTGAGGGGGCGAGGGAGGGAGGGAGGGGGAGAGAGGGGAGAGGGAGGGAGGGGGAGAGGGAGGGAGGGAGGGGGGAGAGGGAGGGAGGGAGGGGGGAGAGGGAGGGAGGGAGGGAGGGGGGAGAGGAGGGAGGGAGGGAGGGGGAGAGGGAGGGAGGGGGAGAGGGAGGGAGGGGAGAGGGAGGGAGGGGTGAGAGGGAGGGAGGGAGGGGAGAGGGAGGGAGGAAGGGGAGAGGGAGGGAGGGAGGGGGAGGGGAGGAGGGTGGGAGAGGGAGGGAGGGAGGGAGGGGAGAGGGAGGGAGGGAGGGGGAGAGGGAGGGAGGGAGGGGGAGAGGGAGGAGGGAGGGGGAGAGGGAGGGAGGGAGTGGGAGGGAGGGAGGGGAGAGGGAGGGAGGGAGGGAGTGGAGAGGGAGGGAGGGAGGAGTGGAGAGGAGGGGAGGGAGGGAGGGGGAGAGGGAGGGGGAGGAGGGAGGGGAGGGGAGGGAGGGGGAGGGAGGGGGAGGGAGGGGGGGAGGGAGGGGGAGGGAGGGAGGAGGGGGAGGGGGAGAGGGAGGGAGGGAGGGGGAGAGGGAGGGAGGGAGGGGGAGAGGGAGGGAGGGGGAGAGGGAGGGAGGGAGGGGGGGGAGAGGGAGGGAGGAGGGGGAGGGAGGGGGAGAGGGAGGGAGGGAGGGGGAAGGGGAGAAAGGAGGGGGAGAGGAGGGAGGGGGAGAGGGAGGGAGGGAGGGGGAGGGGGAGGGACGGCGAGGCGGAGGGAGGGAGGGGGAGAGGGAGGGAGGGAGGGTGAGGGAGGTAGGGGGAGGGAGAGGAGGGAGGGAGGGAGGGGGAGGTGGAGGGAGGGGGAGAGGGAGGGAGGCCAGAGAGGAGAGGGGGCCGCAATGGCGGAGTCACCTCGCAGCGGTGGAGGGCGGAGGGTCCCAGCGGTGGAGGGGCGGAGGCAGCGTCTGGGCAGGGCCCTCCGAGCCTCGTACCAACCCCCTCCTCGAGGGGCAAGTCGGGACGGGCAATTGATGTCTCATCTCCTCCCCCTCACGTCCCACCCTCTGCCCCGGTAACGGGCGATGGGGGACCCCCGGGTCGCGAGGCGCGGACACGCGGCGTCACTCACGGGAGCAGTGTGATCCTTCCGGCCCTTGTGCGACGAGGCCACGTGAGCGAGGTACTGAATGACCTTCTTCGTATTCTCTGTCTTCCCAGCTCCCGACTCCCCTCTGCCGGAAAGCAGACAAACGTTAACGCAGCCACACCGTGCACAGTCCCGGTCTCCGTATCCCTCGGTCAGACCCACACTCGGGGCACCGTGCACAGTCCCGGTCTCCGTATCCCTCGGTCAGACCCACACTCGGAGCACCGTGCACAGTCCCGGTCTCCGTATCCCTCGGTCAGACCCACACTCGGAGCACCGTGCACAGTCCCGGTCTCCGTATCCCTCGGTCAGACCCACACTCGGAGCACCGTGCACAGTCCCGGTCTCTGTATCCCTCCGTTAGACCCACACTCGGAGCACCGTGCACAGTCCCGGTCTCCGTGTCCCTCGGTCAGACCCACACTCGGAGCACCGTGCACAGTCCCGGTCTCAGTATCCCTCGGTTAGACCCACACTCGGAGCACCGTGCACAGTCCCGGTCTCCCTATCCCTCGGTCAGACCCACACTCGGAGCACCGTGCACAATCCCGGTCTCCGTATCCCTCGGTTAGACCCACACTCGGAGCACCGTGCACAGTCCCGGTCTCCGTGTCCCTCGGTCAGACCCACACTCGGAGCACCGTGCACAGTCCCGGTCTGCCTGTCCCCCGGTTAGACTCACACTCGGAGCACGGTGCACAATCCCGGTCTCCGTATCCCTCGGTTAGACCCACACTCGGAGCACCGTGCACAGTCCCGGTCTCCGTGTCCCTCGGTCAGACCCACACTCGGAGCACCGTGCACAGTCCCGGTCTCCGTATCCCTCGGTCAGACCCACACTCGGAGCACCGTGCACAGTCCCGGTCTCCGTATCCCTCGGTCAGACCCACACTCGGAGCACTGTGCACAGTCCCGGTCTCTGTATCCCTCGGTTAGACCCACACTCGGAGCACCGTGCACAGTCCCGGTCTCCGTATCCCTCGGTCAGACCCACACTCGGAGCACCGTGCACAGTCCCGGTCTCCGTATCCCTCAGTCAGACCCACACTCGGAGCACCGTGCACAGTTCCGGTCTCCGTATCCCTCGGTCAGACCCACACTCGGAGCACCGTGCACAGTCCCGGTCTCTGTTTCCCTCGGTCAGACCCACACTCGGAGCACCGTGCACAGTCCCGGTCTCCGTATCCCTCGGTCAGACCCACACTCGGAGCACCGTGCACAGTCCCGGTCTCCGTGTCCCTCGGTCAGACCCACACTCGGAGCACCGTGCACAGTCCCTCTCTCCCTATCCCTCTGTCAGACCCACACTCGGAGCACCGTGCACAGTCCCGGTCTCCGTATCCCTCGGTCAGACCCACACTCGGAGCACCGTGCACAGTCCCGGTCTCCCTATCCCTCGGTCAGACCCACACTCGGAGCACCGTGCACAGTCCCTCTCTCCCTATCCCTCTGTCAGACCCACACTCGGAGCACCGTGCACAGTCCCGGTCTCCGTATCCCTCGGTCAGACCCACACTCGGAGCACCGTGCACAGTCCCGGTCTCCCTATCCCTCGGTCAGACCCACACTCGGAGCACCGTGCACAGTCCCGGTCTCCGTATCCCTCGGTTAGACCCACACTCAGAGCACCGTGCACTGTCCCGGTCTCCGTATCCCTCGGTTAGACCCACACTCGGAGCACCGTGCACAGTCCCGGTCTCCGTATCCCTCGGTTAGACCCACACTCGGAGCACCGTGCACAGTCCCGGTCTCAGTATCCCTCGGTCAGACCCACACTGGGAGCACCGTGCACAGTCCCCGTCTCCGTATCCCTCGGTTAGACCCACACTCGGAGCACCGTGCACAGTCCCGGTCTCCGTGTCCCTCGGTTAGACCCACACTCGGGGCACCGTGCACAGTCCCGGTCTCCGTATCCCTCGGTCAGACCCACACTCGGAGCACCGTGCGCAGTCCCGGTCTCCGCATCCCTCGCTTTGTCCCACCCTCGGAGCACCGTGCACAGTCCCGGTCTCCGTATCCCTCGGTCAGACCCACACTCCGAGCACCGTGCACAGTCCCGGTCTCCGTATCCCTCGGTCAGACCCACACTCCGAGCACCGTGCACAGTCCCGGTCTCCGTATCCCTCGGTTAGACCCACACTCGGAGCACCGTGCACAGTCCCGGTCTCCGTGTCCCTCGGTCAGACCCACACTCCGAGCACCGCGCACAGTCCCGGTCTCCGTATCCCTCGGTTAGACCCACACTCGGAGCACCGTGCACAGTCCCGGTCTCCGTATCCCTCGGTTAGACCCACACTCGGAGCACCGTGCACAGTCCCGGTCTCCGTATCCCTCGGTCAGACCCACAGTCGGAGCACCGTGCACAGTCCCGGTCTCCGTGTCCCTCGGTTAGAACCACACTCGGAGCACCGTGCACAGTCCCGGTCTCCGTATCCCTCGGTTAGACCCACACTCGGAGCACCGTGCACAGTCCCGGTCTCCGTATCCCTCGATCAGACCCACACTCGGAGCACCGTGCACAGTCCCGGTCTCCGTGTCCCTCGGTTAGACCCACACTCGGAGCACCGTGCACAGTCCCGGTCTCCGTTTCCCTCGGTCAGACCCACACTCGGGGCACCGTGCTCAGTCCCGGTCTCCCTATCCCTCGGTCAGACCCACACTCGGAGCACCGTGCACAGTCCCGGTCTCCCTATCCCTCGGTTAGGCCCACACTCGGAGCACCGTGCACAGTCCCGGTCTCCGTATCCCTCGGTCAGACCCACACTCGGAGCACCGTGCACAGTCCCGGTCTCCGTATCCCTCGGTTAGACCCACACTCGGAGCACCGTGCACAGTCCCGGTCTCCGTATCCCTCGGTTAGACCCACACTCGGAGCACCGTGCACAGTCCCGGTCTCCGTGTCCCTCGGTTAGACCCACACTCGGAGCACCGTGCACAGTCCCGGTCTCCGTATCCCTCGATCAGACCCACACTTGGAGCACCGTGCACAGTCCTGGTCTCCGTATCCCTCGGTTAGACCCACACTCGGAGCCCCGTGCACAGTCCCGGTCTCCGTATCCCTCGGTGAGACCCACACTCGGAGCACCGTGCACAGTCCCGGTCTCCGTATCCCTCGGTGAGACCCACACTCGGAGCACCGTGCACAGTCCCGGTCTCCGTATCCCGCCGTCAGACCCACACTCGGAGCACCGTGCACAGTCCCGGTCTCCATATCCCTCGGTTAGACCCACACTCGGTGCACCGTGCACAGTCCCGGTCTCCCTATCGCTCGGTTAATCCCACACTCGGAGCACCGTGCACAGTCCTGGTCTCCGTATCCCTCGGTCAGACCCACACTCGGAGCACCGTGTACACTCCCAGTCTCCGTATCCCTCGGTTAGTCCCACACTCGGAGCACCGTGCACAGTCCCGGTCTCCGTATCCCTCGGTTAGACTCACACTCGGAGCACCGTGCACAGTCCCGGTCTCCGTATCCCTCGGTAAGACCCACACTCGGAGCACCGGGCACAGTCCCGGTCTCCGTATCCCTCGGTTAGACTCACACTCGGAGCACCGTGCACAGTCCCGGTCTCCGTATCCCTCGGTCAGACCCACACTCGGAGCACCGTGCACAGTCCCGGTCTCCGTGTCCCCCGGTCAGACCCACACTCGGAGCACCGTGCACAGTCCCGGTCTCCGTATCCCTCGGTTAGACCCACAGTCGGAGCACCGTGCACAGTCCCGGTCTCCGTATCCCTCGGTTAGACCCACACTCGGAGCACCGTGCACAGTCCCGGTCTCCGTATCCCTCGGTCAGACCCACACTCGGAGCACCGTGCACAGTCCCGGTCTCCGTATCCCCCGGTCAGACCCACACTTGGAGCACCGTGCACAGTCCGGGTCTCCGTATCCCTCGGTCAGACCCACGCTCGGAGCACCGTGCACAGTCCCGGTCTCCGTATCCCTCGGTCAGACCCACGCTCGGAGCACCGTGCACAGTCCCGGTCTCCGTATCCCCCGGTCAGACCCACACTTGGAGCACCGTGCACAGTCCGGGTCTCCGTATCCCGCGGTCAGACCCACACTCGGAGCACCGTGCACAGCCCCGGTCTCCGTATCCCTCGGTCAGACCCACACTCGGAGCACCGTGCACAGTCCCGGTCACCGTATCCCTCGGTCAGACCCACACTCGGAGCACCGTGCACAGTCCCGGTCTCCGTATCCCTCGGTTAGACCCACACTCGGAACACCGTGCACAGTCCCGGTCTCCGTATCCCTCGGTTAGACCCACACTCGGAGCACCGTGCACAGTCCCGGTCTCCGTATCCCTCGGTCAGACCCACAGTCGGAGCACCGTGCACAGTCCCGGTCTCCGTGTCCCTCGGTTAGAACCACACTCGGAGCACCGTGCACAGTCCCGGTCTCCGTATCCCTCGGTTAGACCCACACTCGGAGCACCGTGCACAGTCCCGGTCTCCGTATCCCTCGATCAGACCCACACTCGGAGCACCGTGCACAGTCCCGGTCTCCGTGTCCCTCGGTTAGACCCACACTCGGAGCACCGTGCACAGTCCCGGTCTCCGTTTCCCTCGGTCAGACCCACACTCGGGGCACCGTGCTCAGTCCCGGTCTCCCTATCCCTCGGTCAGACCCACACTCGGAGCACCGTGCACAGTCCCGGTCTCCCTATCCCTCGGTTAGGCCCACACTCGGAGCACCGTGCACAGTCCCGGTCTCCGTATCCCTCGGTCAGACCCACACTCGGAGCACCGTGCACAGTCCCGGTCTCCGTATCCCTCGGTTAGACCCACACTCGGAGCACCGTGCACAGTCCCGGTCTCCGTGTCCCTCGGTTAGACCCACACTCGGAGCACCGTGCACAGTCCCGGTCTCCGTATCCCTCGATCAGACCCACACTTGGAGCACCGTGCACAGTCCTGGTCTCCGTATCCCTCGGTTAGACCCACACTCGGAGCCCCGTGCACAGTCCCGGTCTCCGTATCCCTCGGTGAGACCCACACTCGGAGCACCGTGCACAGTCCCGGTCTCCGTATCCCTCGGTGAGACCCACACTCGGAGCACCGTGCACAGTCCCGGTCTCCGTATCCCGCCGTCAGACCCACACTCGGAGCACCGTGCACAGTCCCGGTCTCCATATCCCTCGGTTAGACCCACACTCGGTGCACCGTGCACAGTCCCGGTCTCCCTATCCCTCGGTTAAACCCACACTCGGAGCACCGTGCACAGTCCTGGTCTCCGTATCCCTCGGTCAGACCCACACTCGGAGCACCGTGTACACTCCCAGTCTCCGTATCCCTCGGTTAGTCCCACACTCGGAGCACCGTGCACAGTCCCGGTCTCCGTATCCCTCGGTTAGACTCACACTCGGAGCACCGTGCACAGTCCCGGTCTCCGTATCCCTCGGTAAGACCCACACTCGGAGCACCGGGCACAGTCCCGGTCTCCGTATCCCTCGGTTAGACTCACACTCGGAGCACCGTGCACAGTCCCGGTCTCCGTATCCCTCGGTTTGACCCACACTCGGAGCACCGTGCACAGTCCCGGTCTCCGTGTCCCCCGGTCAGACCCACACTCGGAGCCCCGTGCACAGTCCCGGTCTCCGTATCCCTCAGTCAGACCCACACTCGGAGCACCGTGCACAGTTCCGGTCTCCGTATCCCTCGGTCAGACCCACACTCGGAGCACCGTGCACAGTCTCGGTCTCTGTTTCCCTCGGTCAGACCCACACTCGGAGCACCGTGCACAGTCCCGGTCTCCGTATCCCTCGGTCAGACCCACACTCGGAGCACCGTGCACAGTCCCGGTCTCCGTGTCCCTCGGTCAGACCCACACTCGGAGCACCGTGCACAGTCCCTCTCTCCCTATCCCTCTGTCAGACCCACACTCGGAGCACCGTGCACAGTCCCGGTCTCCGTATCCCTCGGTCAGACCCACACTCGGAGCACCGTGCACAGTCCCGGTCTCCGTATCCCTCGGTCAGACCCACACTCGGAGCACTGTGCACAGTCCCGGTCTCTGTATCCCTCGGTTAGACCCACACTCGGAGCACCGTGCACAGTCCCGGTCTCTGTATCCCTCGGTTAGACCCACACTCGGAGCACCGTGCACAGTCCCGGTCTCCGTATCCCTCGGTCAGACCCACACTCGGAGCACCGTGCACAGTCCCGGTCTCCCTATCCCTCGGTCAGACCCACACTCGGAGCACCGTGCACAGTCCCGGTCTCCGTATCCCTCGGTTAGACCCACACTCAGAGCACCGTGCACTGTCCCGGTCTCCGTATCCCTCGGTTAGACCCACACTCGGAGCACCATGCACAGTCCCGGTCTCCGTATCCCTCGGTTAGACCCACACTCGGAGCACCGTGCACAGTCCCGGTCTCAGTATCCCTCGGTCAGACCCACACTGGGAGCACCGTGCACAGTCCCCGTCTCCGTATCCCTCGGTTAGACCCACACTCGGAGCACCGTGCACAGTCCCGGTCTCCGTGTCCCTCGGTTAGACCCACACTCGGGGCACCGTGCACAGTCCCGGTCTCCGTATCCCTCGGTCAGACCCACACTCGGAGCACCGTGCGCAGTCCCGGTCTCCGTATCCCTCGCTTTGTCCCACCCTCGGAGCACCGTGCACAGTCCCGGTCTCCGTATCCCTCGGTCAGACCCACACTCCGAGCACCGTGCACAGTCCCGGTCTCCGTATCCCTCGGTCAGACCCACACTCCGAGCACCGTGCACAGTCCCGGTCTCCGTATCCCTCGGTTAGACCCACACTCGGAGCACCGTGCACAGTCCCGGTCTCCGTGTCCCTCGGTCAGACCCACACTCCGAGCACCGCGCACAGTCCCGGTCTCCGTATCCCTCGGTTAGACCCACACTCGGAGCACCGTGCACAGTCCCGGTCTCCGTATCCCTCGGTTAGACCCACACTCGGAGCACCGTGCACAGTCCCGGTCTCCGTATCCCTCGGTCAGACCCACAGTCGGAGCACCGTGCACAGTCCCGGTCTCCGTGTCCCTCGGTTAGAACCACACTCGGAGCACCGTGCACAGTCCCGGTCTCCGTATCCCTCGGTTAGACCCACACTCGGAGCACCGTGCACAGTCCCGGTCTCCGTATCCCTCGATCAGACCCACACTCGGAGCACCGTGCACAGTCCCGGTCTCCGTGTCCCTCGGTTAGACCCACACTCGGAGCACCGTGCACAGTCCCGGTCTCCGTTTCCCTCGGTCAGACCCACACTCGGGGCACCGTGCTCAGTCCCGGTCTCCCTATCCCTCGGTCAGACCCACACTCGGAGCACCGTGCACAGTCCCGGTCTCCCTATCCCTCGGTTAGGCCCACACTCGGAGCACCGTGCACAGTCCCGGTCTCCGTATCCCTCGGTCAGACCCACACTCGGAGCACCGTGCACAGTCCCGGTCTCCGTATCCCTCGGTTAGACCCACACTCGGAGCACCGTGCACAGTCCCGGTCTCCGTATCCCTCGGTTAGACCCACACTCGGAGCACCGTGCACAGTCCCGGTCTCCGTGTCCCTCGGTTAGACCCACACTCGGAGCACCGTGCACAGTCCCGGTCTCCGTATCCCTCGATCAGACCCACACTTGGAGCACCGTGCACAGTCCTGGTCTCCGTATCCCTCGGTTAGACCCACACTCGGAGCCCCGTGCACAGTCCCGGTCTCCGTATCCCTCGGTGAGACCCACACTCGGAGCACCGTGCACAGTCCCGGTCTCCGTATCCCTCGGTGAGACCCACACTCGGAGCACCGTGCACAGTCCCGGTCTCCGTATCCCGCCGTCAGACCCACACTCGGAGCACCGTGCACAGTCCCGGTCTCCATATCCCTCGGTTAGACCCACACTCGGTGCACCGTGCACAGTCCCGGTCTCCCTATCCCTCGGTTAAACCCACACTCGGAGCACCGTGCACAGTCCTGGTCTCCGTATCCCTCGGTCAGACCCACACTCGGAGCACCGTGTACACTCCCAGTCTCCGTATCCCTCGGTTAGTCCCACACTCGGAGCACCGTGCACAGTCCCGGTCTCCGTATCCCTCGGTTAGACTCACACTCGGAGCACCGTGCACAGTCCCGGTCTCCGTATCCCTCGGTAAGACCCACACTCGGAGCACCGGGCACAGTCCCGGTCTCCGTATCCCTCGGTTAGACTCACACTCGGAGCACCGTGCACAGTCCCGGTCTCCGTATCCCTCGGTCAGACCCACACTCGGAGCACCGTGCACAGTCCCGGTCTCCGTGTCCCCCGGTCAGACCCACACTCGGAGCACCGTGCACAGTCCCGGTCTCCGTATCCCTCGGTTAGACCCACACTCGGAGCACCGTGCACAGTCCCGGTCTCCGTATCCCTCGGTTAGACCCACACTCGGAGCACCGTGCACAGTCCCGGTCTCCGTATCCCTCGGTCAGACCCACACTCGGAGCACCGTGCACAGTCCCGGTCTCCGTATCCCCCGGTCAGACCCACACTTGGAGCACCGTGCACAGTCCGGGTCTCCGTATCCCTCGGTCAGACCCACGCTCGGAGCACCGTGCACAGTCCCGGTCTCCGTATCCCTCGGTCAGACCCACGCTCGGAGCACCGTGCACAGTCCCGGTCTCCGTATCCCCCGGTCAGACCCACACTTGGAGCACCGTGCACAGTCCGGGTCTCCGTATCCCGCGGTCAGACCCACACTCGGAGCACCGTGCACAGCCCCGGTCTCCGTATCCCTCGGTCAGACCCACACTCGGAGCACCGTGCACAGTCCCGGTCACCGTATCCCTCGGTCAGACCCACACTCGGAGCACCGTGCACAGTCCCGGTCTCCGTATCCCTCGGTTAGACCCACACTCGGAACACCGTGCACAGTCCCGGTCTCCGTATCCCTCGGTTAGACCCACACTCGGAGCACCGTGCACAGTCCCGGTCTCCGTATCCCTCGGTCAGACCCACAGTCGGAGCACCGTGCACAGTCCCGGTCTCCGTATCCCTCGGTTAGACCCACACTCGGAGCACCGTGCACAGTCCCGGTCTCCGTATCCCTCGATCAGACCCACACTCGGAGCACCGTGCACAGTCCCGGTCTCCGTGTCCCTCGGTTAGACCCACACTCGGAGCACCGTGCACAGTCCCGGTCTCCGTTTCCCTCGGTCAGACCCACACTCGGGGCACCGTGCTCAGTCCCGGTCTCCCTATCCCTCGGTCAGACCCACACTCGGAGCACCGTGCACAGTCCCGGTCTCCCTATCCCTCGGTTAGGCCCACACTCGGAGCACCGTGCACAGTCCCGGTCTCCGTATCCCTCGGTCAGACCCACACTCGGAGCACCGTGCACAGTCCCGGTCTCCGTATCCCTCGGTTAGACCCACACTCGGAGCACCGTGCACAGTCCCGGTCTCCGTGTCCCTCGGTTAGACCCACACTCGGAGCACCGTGCACAGTCCCGGTCTCCGTATCCCTCGATCAGACCCACACTTGGAGCACCGTGCACAGTCCTGGTCTCCGTATCCCTCGGTTAGACCCACACTCGGAGCCCCGTGCACAGTCCCGGTCTCCGTATCCCTCGGTGAGACCCACACTCGGAGCACCGTGCACAGTCCCGGTCTCCGTATCCCTCGGTGAGACCCACACTCGGAGCACCGTGCACAGTCCCGGTCTCCGTATCCCGCCGTCAGACCCACACTCGGAGCACCGTGCACAGTCCCGGTCTCCATATCCCTCGGTTAGACCCACACTCGGTGCACCGTGCACAGTCCCGGTCTCCCTATCCCTCGGTTAAACCCACACTCGGAGCACCGTGCACAGTCCTGGTCTCCGTATCCCTCGGTCAGACCCACACTCGGAGCACCGTGTACACTCCCAGTCTCCGTATCCCTCGGTTAGTCCCACACTCGGAGCACCGTGCACAGTCCCGGTCTCCGTATCCCTCGGTTAGACTCACACTCGGAGCACCGTGCACAGTCCCGGTCTCCGTATCCCTCGGTAAGACCCACACTCGGAGCACCGGGCACAGTCCCGGTCTCCGTATCCCTCGGTTAGACTCACACTCGGAGCACCGTGCACAGTCCCGGTCTCCGTATCCCTCGGTTTGACCCACACTCGGAGCACCGTGCACAGTCCCGGTCTCCGTGTCCCCCGGTCAGACCCACACTCGGAGCACCGTGCACAGTCCCGGTCTCCGTATCCCTCGGTTAGACCCACACTCGGAGCCCCGTGCACAGTCCCGGTCTCCGTATCCCTCGGTTAGACCCACACTCGGAGCCCCGTGCACAGTCCCGGTCTCCGTATCCCGCCGTCAGACCCACACTCGGAGCACCGTGCACAGTCCCGGTCTCCCTATCCCTCGGTTAGACCCACACTCGGAGCACCGTGCACAGTCCTGGTCTCCGTATCCCTCGGTCAGACCCACACTCGGAGCACCGTGCACAGTCCCGGTCTCCGTATCCCTCGGTCAGACCCACACTCGGAGCACCGTGCACAGTCCCGGTCTCCGTATCCCTTGGTTAGACCCACACTCGGAGCACCATGCACAGTCCCGGTCTCCGTATCCCTCGGTCAGACCCACACTCGGAGCACCGTGCACAGTCCCCGTCTCCGTATCCCTCGGTTAGACCCACACTCGGAGCACCGTGCAGAGTCCCGGTCTCCGTATCCCTCGGTTAGACCCACACTCGGAGCACCGTGCACAGTCCCGTTCTCCCTATCCCTCGGTTAGACCCACACTCGGAGCACCGTGCACAGTCACGGTCTCCGTGTCCCTCGGTCAGACCCACACTCGGAGCACCGTGCACAGCCCCGGTCTCCCTATCCCTCGGTTAGACCCACACTCGGAGCACCGTGCACAGTCACGGTCTCCGTGTCCCTCGGTCAGACCCACACTCGGAGCACCGTGCACAGTCCCCGTCTCCGTATCCCTCGGTTAGACCCACACTCGGAGCACCGTGCAGAGTCCCGGTCTCCGTATCCCTCGGTTAGACCCACACTCGGAGCACCGTGCACAGTCCCGGTCTCCCTATCCCTCGGTTAGACCCACACTCGGAGCACCGTGCACAGTCACGGTCTCCGTGTCCCTCGGTCAGACCCACACTCGGAGCACAGTGTACACTCCCAGTCTCCGTATCCCTCGGTTAGTCCCACACTCGGAGCACCATGCACAGTCCCGGTCTCCGTATCCCTCGGTTAGACTCACGCTCGGAGCACCGTGCACAGTCCCGGTCTCCGTATCCCTCGATCAGACCCACACTCGGAGCACCGTGCACAGTCCCGGTCTCCGTATCCCTCGGTCAGACCCACACTCGGAGCACCGTGCACAGTCCCGGTCTCCGTATCCCTCGATCAGACCCACACTCGGAGCACCGTGCACAGTCCCGGTCTCCGTATCCCTTGGTTAGACCCACACTCGGAGCACCGTGCACAGTCCCGGTCTCCGTATCCCTCGGTCAGACCCACACTGGGAGCACCGTGCACAGTCCCGGTCTCCATATCCCGCCGTCAGACCCACACTCGGAGCCCCGTGCACAGTCCCGGTCTCCGTATCCCTCGGTTAGATCCACACTCGGAGCACCGTGCACAGTCCCGGTCTCCATATCCCTCGGTTAGACCCACACTCGGTGCACCGTGCACAGTCCCGGTCTCCCTATCCCTCGGTTAGACCCACACTCGGAGCACCGTGCACAGTCCCGGTCTCCGTATCCCTTGGTTAGACCCACACTCGGAGCACCATGCACAGTCCCGGTCTCCCTATCCCTCGGTTAGACCCACACTCGGAGCGCCGTGCACAGTCCCGGTCTCCGTATCCCTCGGTTAGACCCACACTCGGAGCACCGTGCACAGTCCCGGTCTCCGTATCCCTCGGTTAGTCCCACACTCGGAGCACCGTGCACAGTCCCGGACTCCATATCCCTCGGTTTGACCCACACTCGGAGCACCGTGCACAGTCCCGGTCTCCGAATCCCTCGGTCAGACCCACACTCGGAGCACCGTGCACAGTCCCGGTCTCCGTATCCCTCGGTCAGGCACACACTCGGAGCACCGTGCACAGTCCCGGTCTCCATATCCCTCGGTCAGACCCACACTCGGAGCACCGTGCACAGTCCCGGTCTCCCTATCCCTCGGTTAGACCCACACTCGGAGCACCGTGCACAGTCCCGGTCTCCGTCTCCCTCGGTTAGACCCACACTCGGAGCACCGTGCACAGTCCCGGTCTCCGTCTCCCTCGGTTAGACCCACACTCGGAGCACCGTGCACAGTCCCGGTCTCCGTATCCCTCGGTTAGACCCACACTCGGAGCACCGTGCACAGTCCCGGTCTCCGTATCCCTCGGTCAGACCCACACTCGGAGCACCGTGCACAGTCCCCGTCTCCGTATCCCTCGGTCAGACCCACACTCGGAGCACCGTGCACAGTCCCGGTCTCCGTGTCCCTCGGTTAGACCCACACTCGGAGCACCGTGCACAGTCCCGGTCTCCATATCCCTCGATCAGACCCACACTCGGAGCACCGTGCACAGTCCCGGTCTCCGTGTCCCTCGGTTAGACCCACACTCGGAGCACCGTGCACAGTCCCGGTCTCCGTTTCCCTCGGTCAGACCCACACTCGGAGCACCGTGCTCAGTCCCGGTCTCCCTATCCCTCGGTCAGACCCACACTCGGAGCACCGTGCACAGTCCCGGTCTCCCTATCCCTCGGTTAGGCCCACACTCGGAGCACCGTGCACAGTCCCGGTCTCCGTATCCCTCGGTCAGACCCACACTCGGAGCACCGTGCACAGTCCCGGTCTCGGTATCCCTCGGTTAGACCCACACTCGGAGCACCGTGCACAGTCCCGGTCTCCGTATCCCTCGGTTAGACCCACACTCGGAGCACCGTGCACAGTCCCGGTCTCCGTGTCCCTCGGTTAGACCCACACTCGGAGCACCGTGCACAGTCCCGGTCTCCGTATCCCTCGATCAGACCCACACTCGGAGCACCGTGCACAGTCCTGGTCTCCGTATCCCTCGGTTAGACCCACACTCGGAGCCCCGTGCACAGTCCCGGTCTCCGTATCCCTCGGTGAGACCCACACTCGGAGCACCGTGCACAGTCCCGGTCTCCGTATCCCTCGGTGAGACCCACACTCGGAGCACCGTGCACAGTCCCGGTCTCCGTATCCCGCCGTCAGACCCACACTCGGAGCACCGTGCACAGTCCCGGTCTCCATATCCCTCGGTTAGACCCACACTCGGTGCACCGTGCACAGTCCCGGTCTCCCTATCCCTCGGTTAAACCCACACTCGGAGCACCGTGCACAGTCCTGGTCTCCGTATCCCTCGGTCAGACCCACACTCGGAGCACCGTGCACAGTCCCGGTCTCCGTATCCCTCGGTCAGACCCACACTCGGAGCACCGTGCACAGTCCCGGTCTCCGTATCCCTTGGTTAGACCCACACTCGGAGCACCATGCACAGTCCCGGTCTCCGTATCACTCGGTCAGACCCACACTCGGAGCACCGTGCACAGTCCCCGTCTCCGTATCCCTCGGTTAGACCCACACTCGGAGCACCGTGCAGAGTCCCGGTCTCCGTATCCCTCGGTTAGACCCACACTCGGAGCACCGTGCACAGTCCCGGTCTCCCTATCCCTCGGTTAGACCCACACTCGGAGCACCGTGCACAGTCACGGTCTCCGTGTCCCTCGGTCAGACCCACACTCGGAGCACAGTGTACACTCCCAGTCTCCGTATCCCTCGGTTAGTCCCACACTCGGAGCACCGTGCACAGTCCCGGTCTCCGTATCCCTCGGTTAGACTCACACTCGGAGCACCGTGCACAGTCCCGGTCTCCGTATCCCTCGGTAAGACCCACACTCGGAGCACCGGGCACAGTCCCGGTCTCCGTATCCCTCGGTTAGACTCACACTCGGAGCACCGTGCACAGTCCCGGTCTCCGTATCCCTCGGTTTGACCCACACTCGGAGCACCGTGCACAGTCCCGGTCTCCGTGTCCCCCGGTCAGACCCACACTCTGAGCACCGTGCACAGTCCCGGTCTCCGTATCCCTCGGTTAGACCCACACTCGGAGCCCCGTGCACAGTCCCGGTCTCCGTATCCCTCGGTTAGACCCACACTCGGAGCCCCGTGCACAGTCCCGGTCTCCGTATCCCGCCGTCAGACCCACACTCGGAGCACCGTGCACAGTCCCGGTCTCCCTATCCCTCGGTTAGACCCACACTCGGAGCACCGTGCACAGTCCTGGTCTCCGTATCCCTCGGTCAGACCCACACTCGGAGCACCGTGCACAGTCCCGGTCTCCGTATCCCTCGGTCAGACCCACACTCGGAGCACCGTGCACAGTCCCGGTCTCCGTATCCCTTGGTTAGACCCACAC
Organism: Scyliorhinus torazame; assembly: GCF_047496885.1. NCBI lineage: Eukaryota > Metazoa > Chordata > Chondrichthyes > Carcharhiniformes > Scyliorhinidae > Scyliorhinus > Scyliorhinus torazame. Next base: position 86,859,836 of record NC_092729.1, on the reverse strand, counting down.
TCGGAGCACCATGCACAGTCCCGGTCTCCGTATCCCTCGGTCAGACCCACACTCGGAGCACCGTGCACAGTCCCCGTCTCCGTATCCCTCGGTTAGACCCACACTCGGAGCACCGTGCAGAGTCCCGGTCTCCGTATCCCTCGGTTAGACCCACACTCGGAGCACCGTGCACAGTCCCGGTCTCCGTATCCCTCGGTTAGACCCACACTCGGAGCACCGTGCACAGTCACGGTCTCCGTGTCCCTCGGTCAGACCCACACTCGGAGCACAGTGTACACTCCCAGTCTCCGTATCCCTCGGTTAGTCCCACACTCGGAGCACCGTGCACAGTCCCATGTCTCTGTATCCCTCGGTTAGACCCACACTCGGAGCACCGTGCACAGTCCCGGTCTCCGTATCCCTCGGTTAGACTCACGCTCGGAGCACCGTGCACAGTCCCGGTCTCCGTATCCCTCGATCAGACCCACACTCGGAGCACCGTGCACAGTCCCGGTCTCCGTATCCCTCGGTCAGATCCACACTCGAAGCACCGTGCACAGTCCCGGTCTCCGTATCCCTCGGTTAGACTCACACTCGGAGCACCGTGCACAGTCCCGGTCTCCGTATTCCTCGGTTAGACCCACACTCGGAGCACCGTGCACAGTCCTGGTCTCCGTATCCCTCGGTTAGACCCACACTCGGAGCCCCGTGCACAGTCCCGGTCTCCGTATCCCTCGATCAGACCCACACTCGGAGCACCGTGCACAGTCCCGGTCTCCGTATCCCTCGGTTAGACCCACACTCGGAGCACCGTGCACAGTCCCGGTCTCCCTATCCCTCGGTTAGGCCCACACTCGGAGCACCGTGCACAGTCCCGGTCTCCGTATCCCTCGGTTAGACCCACACTCGGAGCACCGTGCACAGTCCCGGTCTCCGTATCCCTCGGTTAGACCCACACTCGGAGCACCGTGCACAGTCCCGGTCTCCGTATCCCTCGGTCAGACCCACACTGGGAGCACCGTGCACAGTCCCGGTCTCCATATCCCTCGGTTAGACCCACACTCGGAGCACCGTGCACAGTCCCGGTCTCCGTATCCCTCGGTTAGACCCACACTCGGAGCCCCGTGCACAGTCCCGGTCTCCGTATCCCTCGGTTAGATCCACACTCGGAGCACCGTGCACAGTCCCGGTCTCCATATCCCTCGGTTAGACCCACACTCGGTGCACCGTGCACAGTCCCGGTCTCCCTATCCCTCGGTTAGACCCACACTCGGAGCACCGTGCACAGTCCTGGTCTCCGTATCCCTCGGTCAGACCCACACTCGGAGCACCGTGCACAGTCCCGGTCTCCGTATCCCTCGGTCAGACCCACACTCGGAGCACCGTGCACAGTCCCGGTCTCCGTATCCCTTGGTTAGACCCACACTCGGAGCACCATGCACAGTCCCGGTCTCCCTATCCCTCGGTTAGACCCACACTCGGAGCACCGTGCACAGTCCCGGTCTCCGTATCCCTCGGTTAGACCCACGCTCGGAGCACCGTGCACAGTCCCGGTCTCCGTATCCCTCGGTTAGTCCCACACTCGGAGCACCGTGCACAGTCCCGGACTCCATATCCCTCGGTTTGACCCACACTCGGAGCACCGTGCACAGTCCCGGTCTCCGAATCCCTCGGTCAGACCCACACTCGGAGCACCGTGCACAGTCCCGGTCTCCGTATCCCTCGGTCAGACACACACTCGGAGCACCGTGCACAGTCCCGGTCTCCCTCTCCCTCGGTTAGACCCACACTCGGAGCACCGTGCACAGTCCCGGTCTCCCTATCCCTCGGTAAGACCCACACTCGGAGTGGGGGAGAATGTGGGACTCGCTCCCTCGGGGATTGGGGGAGAATGTGGGACTCGCTCCCACAGGGAGTGGGGGAGAATGTGGGACACGATCCCACAGGGAGTGGGAAGAATGTGGGACTCGCTCCCACAGGGAGTGGGGAGAATGTGGGACTCGCTCCCACAGGGAGCGGGGAGAATGTGGGGCTCGCTCCCACGGGGAGTGGGGATAATGTGGGACTCGCTCCCTCGGGGATTGGGGGAGAATGTGGGACTCGCTCCCACGGGGAGTGGGGGATAATGTGGGACTCACTCCCACGGGGAGTGGGGAGAATGTGGGACTCGCTCCCACGGGGAGTGGGGGAGAATGTGGGTCTCGCTCCCACGGGGAGTGGGGAGAATGTGGGACTCGCTCCCACGGGGAGTGGGGAGAATGTGGGACTCGCTCCCACGGGGAGTGGGGGATAATGTGGGACTCGCTCTCACGGGGAGTGGGGGAGAATGTGGGACTCGCTCCCACGGGGAGTGGGGGAGAATGTGGGACTTGCTCCCAGAGGGAGTGGGGTAGAATGTGGGACTCGCTCCCTCGGGGAGTGGGGAGAATGTGGGACTCGCTCCCACGGGGAGTGGGGAGAATGTGGGACTCGCTCCCACGGGGAGTGGGGAGAATGTGGGACCCGCTCCCACGGGGAGTGGGGAGAATGTGGGTCTCGCTCCCACAGGGAGTGGGGAGAATGTGGGACTCGCTCCCACGGGGAGTGGGGGAGAATGTGGGACTCGCTCCCACGGGGAGTGGGGGAGAATGTGGGACTCGCTCCCACGGGGAGTGGGGAGAATGTGGGACTCGCTCCCGCGGGGAGTGGGGGAGAATGTGGGACTCGCTCCCACGGGGAGTGGGGAAGAATGTGGGACTCGCTCCCTCGGGGAGTGGGGAGAATGTGGGACTCGCTCCCACGGGGAGTGGGGAGAATGTGGGACTCGCTCCCACGGGGAGTGGGGGAGAATGTGGGACTCGCTCCCTCGGGGAGTGGTGGAGAATGTGGGACTCGCTCCCACGGGGAGTGGGGAGAATGTGGGACTCGCTCCCACGGGGTGTGGGGGATAATGTGGGACCCGCTCCCACGGGGAGTGGGGGAGAATGTGGGACTCGCCCCCACGGGGAGTGGGGAGAATGTGGGACTCGCTCCCTCGGGGAGTGGGGGATAATGTGGGACTCGCTACCACGGGGAGTGGGGGAGAATGTGGGACTTGCTCCCACGGGCAGTGGGGAGAATGTGGGACTCGCTCCCTCGGGGAGTGGGGAGAATGTGGGACTTGCTCCCACAGGGAGTGGGGAGAATGTAGGACTCGCTCCCACGGGGAGTGGGGAGAATGTGGGACTCGCTCCCACGGGGAGTGGGGAGAATGTGGGACTCGCTCCCACGGGGAGTGGGGAGAATGTAGGACTCGCTCCCAAAGGGGAGTGGGGAGATTGTGGGACTCGCTCCCAAAGGGGAGTGGGGAGATTGTGGGACTCGCTCCCAAAGGGGAGTGGGGGAGAATGTGGGACTCGCTCCCTCGGGGAGTGGGGGAGAATGTGGGACTCGCTCCCACGGGGAGTGGGGGAGAATGTGGGACTAGCTCCCACGGGGAGTGGGGATAATGTGGGACTCGCTCCCTCGGGGATTGGGGGAGAATGTGGGACTCGCTCCCACGGGGAGTGGGGGAGAATGTGGGACTCGCTACCACGGGGAGTGGGGGAGAATGTGGGTCTCGCTCCCACGGGGAGTGGGGAGAATGTGGGACTCCCTCCCACGGGGAGTGGGGAGAATGTGGGACTCGCTCCCACGGGGAGTGGGGAGAATGTGGGACTCGCTCCCACGGGGTGTGGGGAGAATGTGGGACTCACTCCCACGGGGAGTGGGGATAATGTGGGACCCGCTCCCACAGGGAGTGGGGAGAATGTGGGACTCGCTCCCACGGGGAGTGGGGGAGAATGTGGGACTCGCTCCCACGGGGAGTGGGGAGAATGTGGGACTCGCTCCCTCGGGGAGTGGGGAGAATGTTGGACTCGCTCCCTCGGGGAGTGGGGAGAATGTGGGACTCGCTCCCTCGGGGAGTGGGGGATAATGTGGGACTCGCTCCCTCGGGGAATGGGGAGAATGTGGGACTCGCTCCCTCGGGGAGTGGGGAGAATGTTGGACTCGCTCCCTCGGGGAATGGGGAGAATGTGGGACTCGCTCCCACGGGGAGTGGGGGATAATGTGGGACTCGCCCCCACGGGGAGTGGGGAGATTGTGGGACTCGTTCCCTCGGGGAGTGGTGGAGAATGTGGGACTCCCTCCCTGGTCTGCAGTCCTCGGCCATGACCCCGCTTCCCCACCCCACACTTGTCACCCACCTCCCCCTCACAGACACACCCAGCCTCCTCGACTATAACCCCTCGTTATGGAGGACTCCTCAGAACCCAATACTTACTGAAACCGGTTAAACTTACGTGCAAAGTATCGACTGATCTTCGCGATCTGAAAGAAAAAAATGAGAGAGAATTAACCACAGGAACAGGCGGAGGCCCATTCAGCCCCTCGAGCCTGTTACACAGGAACAGGAGGAGGCCCATTCAGCCCCTCGAGCCTGTTACACAGGAACAGGAGGAGGCCCATTCAGCCCCCTGCTCGAGCCTGTTACACAGGAACAGGAGGAGGCCCATTCAGCCCCCTCCTCGAGCCTGTTACACAGGAACAGGAGGAGGTCCATTCAGCCCCTCGAGCCTGTTACACAGGAACAGGAGGAGACCCATTCAGCCCCCTCCTCGAGCCTGTTACACAGGAACAGGAGGAGGCCCATTCAGCCCCTCGAGCCTGTTACACAGGAACAGGAGGAGACCCATTCAGCCCCCTCCTCGAGCCTGTTACACAGGAACAGGAGGAGGTCCATTCAGCCCCCTGCTCGAGCCTGTTACACAGGAACAGGAGGAGGCCCATTCAGCCCCTCGAGCCTGTTACACAGGAACAGGAGGAGACCCATTCAGCCCCCTCCTCGAGCCTGTTACACAGGAACAGGAGGAGGTCCATTCAGCCCCCTGCTCGAGCCTGTTACATAGGAACAGGAGGAGGCCCATTCAGCCCCCCTGCTCGAGCCTGTTACTCAGGAACAGGGGGAGGCCCATTCAGCCCCTCGAGCCTGTTACACAGGAACAGGAAGAGGCCCATTCAGCCCCCTGCTCGAGCCTGTTACACAGGAACAGGAGGAGGTCCATTCAGCCCCCCTGCTCGAGCCTGTTACTCAGGAACAGGAGGAGGCCCATTCAGCCCCTCGAGCCTGTTACACAGGAACAGGAGGAGGTCCATTCAGCCCCTCGAGCCTGTTACACAGGAACAGGTGGAGGCCAATTCAGCCGGGGGGAGTGTCGGCCTGGATTATGGACATCTCCCTCCGACAGTACAGCGCTCCCTCAGTACTGGCACCGGGGGGAGTGTCGATCTTGCGTGCAAGTTAAAAGGACCTCAGTAATATACACCACCCACTTTTCCAACAATGCATACATCTGGAAAACCTCCTACGGACAGGTGGAAACACAGTTTTTGAAGGGGAAAATGGAGCGCTGTCAGAGGGTCAGTACTGAGGGAGTGTCGCACTGTCAGAGGGTCAGTACTGAGGGAGTGCCGCACTGTCAGAGGGTCAGTACTGAGGGAGTGCCGCACTGTCAGAGGGTCAGTACTGAGGGAGTGCTGCCCTGTCAGAGGGTCAGTACTGAGGGAGTGCTGCGCTGTCAGAGGGTCAGTACTGAGGGAGTGCTGCACTGTCAGAGGGTCAGTACTGAGGGAGTGCCGCACTGTCAGAGGGTCAGTACTGAGGGAGTGCCGCACTGTCAGAGGGTCAGTACTGAGGGAGTGCTGCACTGTCAGAGGGTCAGTACTGAGAGAGTGCCGCACTGTCAGAGGGTCAGTACTGAGGGAGTGCCGCACTGTCAGAGGGTCAGTACTGAGGGAGTGCCGCACTGTCAGAGGGTCAGTACTGAGGGAGTGCCGCACTGTCAGAGGGTCAGTACTGAGGGAGTGCCGCACTGTCAGAGGGTCAGTACTGAGGGAGTGCCGCACTGTCAGAGGGTCGGCACTGAGGGAGTGCCGCACTGTCAGAGGGTCAGTACTGAGGGAGTGCTGAATTGTCAGAGGGTCAGTACTGAGGGAGTGCCACACTGTCAGAGGGTCAGTACTGAGGGAGCGCTGCACTGTCAGAGGGTCAGTACTGAGGGAGTGCCGCACTGTCAGAGGGTCAGTACTGAGGGAGTGCCGCACTGTCAGAGGGTCAGAACTGAGGGAGTGCCGCACTGTCAGAGGGTCAGTACTGAGGGAGTGCCGCACTGTCAGAGGGTCAGTACTGAGGGAGTGCTGCACTGTCAGAGGGTCAGTACTGAGAGAGTGCCGCACTGTCAGAGGGTCAGTACTGAGGGAGTGCCGCACTGTCAGAGGGTCAGTACTGAGGGAGTGCCGCACTGTCAGAGGGTCAGTACTGAGGGAGTGCCGCACTGTCAGAGGGTCAGTACTGAGGGAGTGCCGCACTGTCAGAGGGTCGGCACTGAGGGAGTGCCGCACTGTCAGAGGGTCAGTACTGAGGGAGTGCTGCACTGTCAGAGGGTCAGTACTGAGGGAGTGTCGCACTGTCAGAGGGTCAGTACTGAGGGAGTGCCGCACTGTCAGAGGGTTAGGATGAGGGAGTGCTGCACTGTCAGGGGGTCAGTACTGAGGGAGTGCTGCACTGTCAGAGGGTCAGTACTGAGGGAGTGCTGCACTGTCAGAGGGTCAGTACTGAGGGAGTGCTGCACTGTCAGAGGGTCAGTACTGAGGGAGTGCCGCACTGTCAGAGGGTCAGTACTGAGGGAGTGCCGCACTGTCGGAGGGTCAGTACTGAGGGAGTGCCGCACTGTCGGAGGGTCAGTACTGAGGGAGTGCCGCATTGTCAGAGGGTCAGTACTGAGGGAGTGCCGCACTGTCAGAGGGTCAGTACTGAGGGAGTGCTGCACTGTCAGAGGGTCAGTACTGAGGGAGTGCCGCACTGTCAGAGGGTCAGTACTGAGGGAGTGCTGCACTGTCAGAGGGTCAGTACTGAGGGAGTGCCGCACTGTCAGAGGGTCAGTACTGAGGGAGTGCCGCACTGTCAGAGGGTCAGTACTGAGGGAGTGCCGCACTGTCAGAGGGTCAGTACTGAGGGAGTGCCGCACTGTCAGAGGGTCAGTACTGAGGGAGTGCCGCACTGTCAGAGGGTCAGTACTGAGGGAGTGCTGCACTGTCAGAGGGTCAGTACTGAGGGAGTGCTGCACTGTCAGAGGGACAGTACTGAGTGAGTGCTGCACTGTCAGAGGGTCAGTACTGAGGGAGTGCTGCACTGTCAGAGGGTCAGTACTGAGGGAGTGCTGCACTGTCAGAGGGTCAGTACTGAGGGAGTGCTGCACTGTCAGAGGGTCAGTACTGAGGGAGTGCCGCACTGTCAGAGGGTCAGTACTGAGGGAGTGCTGCACTGTCAGAGGGTCAGTACTGAGGGAGTGCCGCACTGTCAGAGGGTCAGTACTGAGGGAGTGCCGCACTGTCAGAGGATCAGTACTGAGGGAGTGCCGCACTGTCAGAGGGTCAGTACTGAGGGAGTGCTGCACTGTCAGAGGGTCAGTACTGAGGGAGCACCGCACTGTCAGAGGGTCAGTACTGAGGGAGTGTTGCACTGTCAGAGGGTCAGTACTGAGGGAGTGCTGCACTGTCAGAGGGTCAGTACTGAGGGAGTGCCGCACTGTCAGAGGGTCAGTACTGAGGGAGCGCTGCACTGTCAGAGGGTCAGTACTGAGGGAGTGCCACACTGTCAGAGGGTCAGTACTGAGGGAGTGCTGCACTGTCAGAGGGTCAGTGGTGAGGGAGTGCCGCACTGTCAGAGGGTCAGTACTGAGGGAGTGCTGCACTGTCAGAGGGTCAGTACTGAGGGAGTGCCACACTGTCAGAGGGTCAGTACTGAGGGAGCGCCGCACTGTGGGAGGGTCAGTACTGAGGGAGTGCTGCGCTGTCAGAGGGTCAGTACTGAGGGAGTGCCGCACTGTGGGAGGGTCAGTTCTGAAGGAGTGCCGCACTGTCAGAGGGTCAGTACTGAGGGAGTGTTGCACTGTCAGAGGGTCAGTACTGAGGGAGTGCCGCACTGTCAGAGGGTCAGTACTGAGGGAGCGCCGCACTGTCAGAGGGTCAGAACTGAGGGAGTGCTGCACTGTCAGAGGGTCAGTGGTGAGGGAGTGCCGCACTGTCAGAGGGTCAGTACTGAGGGAGCGCCGCACTGTCAGAGGGTCAGTACTGAGGGAGTGCCGCACTGTCAGAGGGTCAGTACTGAGGGAGCGCCGCACTGTCAGAGGGTCAGTACTGAGGGAGTGCTGCACTGTCAGAGGGTCAGTACTGAGGGAGTGCCGCACTGTCAGAGGGTCAGTACTGAGGGAGAGCCGCACTGTCAGAGGGTCAGTACTGAGGGAGTGCTGCACTGTCAGAGGGTCAGTACTGAGGGAGTGCCGCACTGTCAGAGGGTCAGTACTGAGGGAGTGCCGCACTGTCAGAGGGTCAGTACTGAGGGAGCGCCGCACTGTCAGAGGGTCAGTACTGAGGGAGTGCTGCACTGTCAGAGGGTCAGTACTGAGGGAGTGCCGCACTGTCAGAGGGTCAGTACTGAGGGAGTGCCGCACTGTCAGAGGGTCAGTACTGAGGGAGTGCTGCACTGTCAGGGGGTCAGTATTGAGGGAGTGCTGCACTGTCAGAGGGTCAGTACTGAGGGAGTGCTGCACTGTCAGAGGGTCAGTACTGAGGGAGTGCCGCACTGTCAGAGGGTCAGTACTGAGGGAGTGCTGCACTGTCAGAGGGTCAGTACTGAGGGAGTGCCGCACTGTCAGAGGGTCAGTACTGAGGGAGTGCTGCACTGTCAGAGGGTCAGTACTGAGGGAGCACCGCACTGTCAGAGGGTCAGTACTGAGGGAGTGCTGCACTGTCAGGGGGTCAGTATTGAGGGAGTGCTGCACTGTCAGAGGGTCAGTACTGAGGGAGTGCCGCACTGTCAGAGGGTCAGTACTGAGGGAGTGCTGCACTGTCAGAGGGTCAGTACTGAGGGAGTGCCGCACTGTCAGAGGGTCAGTACTGAGGGAGTGCTGCACTGTCAGAGGGTCAGTACTGAGGGAGCACCGCACTGTCAGAGGGTCAGTACTGAGGGAGTGCTGCACTGTCAGAGGGTCAGTACTGAGGGAGTGCCGCACTGTCAGAGGGTCAGTACTGAGGGAGTGCTGCACTGTCAGAGGGTCAGTACTGAGGGAGCACCGCACTGTCAGAGGGTCAGTACTGAGGGAGTGCCGCACTGTCAGAGGGTCAGTACTGAGGGAGTGCCGCACTGTCAGAGGGTCAGTACTGAGGGAGTGCTGCACTGTCAGGGGGTCAGTATTGAGGGAGTGCCGCACTGTCAGAGGGTCAGTACTGAGGGAGTGCCGCACTGTCAGAGGGTCAGTACTGAGGGAGTGCCGCACTGTCAGAGGGTCAGTACTGAGGGAGTGCTGCACTGTCAGAGGGTCAGTACTGAGGGAGTGCCGCACTGTCAGAGGGTCAGTACTGAGGGAGTGCTGCACTGTCAGAGGGTCAGTACTGAGGGAGTGCCGCACTGTCAGAGGGTCAGTACTGAGGGAGTGCTGCACTGTCAGAGGGTCAGTACTGAGGGAGTGCTGCACTGTCAGAGGGTCAGTACTGAGGGAGCGCCGCACTGTCAGAGGGTCAGTACTGAGGGAGTGCCGCACTGTCAGAGGGTCAGTACTGAGGGAGTGCTGCACTGTCAGAGAGTCAGTACTGAGGGAGCGCCGCACTGTCAGAGGGTCAGTACTGAGGGAGTGCTGCACTGTCAGAGGGTCAGTACTGAGGGAGCACCGCACTGTCAGAGGGTCAGTACTGAGGGAGTGCTGCACTGTCAGAGGGTCAGTACTGAGGGAGTGCCGCACTGTCAGAGGGTCAGTACTGAGGGAGTGCTGCACTGTCAGAGGGTCAGTACTGAGGGAGCACCGCACTGTCAGAGGGTCAGTACTGAGGGAGTGCCGCACTGTCAGAGGGTCAGTACTGAGGGAGTGCCGCACTGTCAGAGGGTCAGTACTGAGGGAGTGCCGCACTGTCAGAGGGTCAGTACTGAGGGAGTGCTGCACTGTCAGAGGGTCAGTACTGAGGGAGTGCCACACTGTCAGAGGGTCAGTACTGAGGGAGTGCTGCACTGTCAGAGGGTCAGTACTGAGGGAGTGCTGCACTGTCAGAGGGTCAGTGGTGAGGGAGTGCCGCACTGTCAGAGGGTCAGTACTGAGGGAGTGCTGCACTGTCAGAGGGTCAGTACTGAGGGAGTGCCGCGCTGTCAGAGGGTCAGTACTGAGGGAGCGCCGCACTGTCAGAGGGTCAGTACTGAGGGAGTGCCGCACTGTCAGAGGGTCAGTACTGAGGGAGTGCCGCACTGTCAGAGGGTCAGTACTGAGGGAGTGCCGCACTGTCAGAGGGTCAGTGCTGAGGGAGTGCTGCACTGTCAGAGGGTCAGTACTGAGGGAGTGCCGCACTGTCAGAGGGTCAGTACTGAGGGAGCGCCGCACTGTCAGAGGGTCAGTACTGAGGGAGTGCCGCACTGTCAGAGGGTCAGTACTGAGGGAGTGCCGCACTGTCAGAGGGTCAGTACTGAGGGAGTGCTGCACTGTCAGAGGGTCAGTACTGAGGGAGTGCTGCACTGTCAGAGGGTCAGTACTGAGGGAGTGCTGCACTGTCAGAGGGTCAGTACTGAGGGAGTGCTGCACTGTCAGAGGGTCAGTACTGAGGGAGTGCTGCACTGTCAGAGGGTCAGTACTGAGGGAGTGCTGCACTGTCAGAGGGTCAGTACTGAGGGAGTGCCGCCCTGTCAGAGGGTCAGTACTGAGGGAGCGCCGCACTGTCAGAGGGTCAGTACTGAGGGAGTGCCGCACTGTCAGAGGGTCAGTGCTGAGGGAGTGCTGCACTGTCAGAGGGTCAGTACTGAGGGAGTGCTGCACTGTCAGAGGGTCAGTACTGAGGGAGTGCCGCACTGTCAGAGGGTCAGTACTGAGTGAGTGCCGCACTGTCAGAGGGTCAGTTCTGAGGGAGTGCCGCACTGTCAGAGGGTCTGTGCTGAGGGAGTGCTGCACTGTCAGAGGGTCAGTACTGAGGGAGTGCTGCACTGTCAGACGGTCTGTACTGAGGGAGTGCCGCACTGTCAGAGGGTCAGTACTGAGGGAGTGCCGCACTGTCAGAGGGTCAGTACTGAGGGGGTGCTGCACTGTCAGAGGGTCAGTACTGAGGGAGTGCCGCACTGTCAGAGGGTCAGTACTGAGGGGGTGCTGCACTGTCAGAGGGTCAGTACTGAGGGAGTGCCGCACTGTCAGAGGGTCAGTACTGAGGGAGTGCCGCACTGTCAGAGGGTCAGTACTGAGGGAGCGCTGCACTGTCAGAGGGTCAGTACTGAGGGAGTGCTGCACTGTCAGAGGGTCAGTACTGAGGGAGCGCCGCACTGTCAGAGGGTCAGTACTGAGGGAGTGCTGCACTGTCAGAGGGTCAGTACTGAGGGAGTGCCGCACTGTCAGAGGGTCAGTACTGAGTGAGTGCCGCACTGTCAGAGGGTCAGTACTGAGGGAGTGCTGCACAGTCAGAGAGTCAGTACTGAGGGAATGCCGCACTGTCAGAGGGTCAGTACTGAGGGAGTGCCGCACTGTCAGAGGGTCAGTACTGAGGGAGTGCCGCACTGTCAGAGGGTCAGTACTGAGGGAGTGCCGCACTGTCAGAGGGTCAGTACTGAGGGAGTGCCGCACTGTCAGAGGGTCAGTACTGAGGGAGTGCTGCACTGTCAGAGGGTCAGTACTGAGGGAGTGCCGCACTGTCAGAGGGTCAGTACTGAGGGAGTGCCGCACTGTCAGAGGGTCAGTACTGAGGGAGCACCGCACTGTCAGAGGGTCAGTACTGAGGGAGTGCTGCACTGTCAGAGGGTCAGTACTGAGGGAGTGCCGCACTGTCAGAGGGTCAGTACTGAGGGAGTGCTGCACTGTCAGAGGGTCAGTACTGAGGGAGTGCCGCACTGTCAGAGGGTCAGTACTGAGGGAGCACCGCACTGTCAGAGGGTCAGCACTGAGGGAGTGCTGCACTGTCAGAGGGTCAGTACTGAGGGAGTGCTGCACTGTCAGAGGGTCAGTACTGAGGGAGTGCCGCACTGTCAGAGGGTCAGTACTGAGGGAGTGCCGCACTGTCAGAGGGTCGGTGCTGAGGGAGTGCCGCACTGTCAGAGGGTCAGTACTGAGGGAGTGCTGCACTGTCAGAGGGTCAGTATTGAGGGAGTGCCGCACTGTCAGAGGGTCAGTACTGAGGGAGTGCCGCACTGTCAGAGGGTCAGTACTGAGGGAGCGCCGCACTGTCAGAGGGTCAGTACTGAGGGAGTGCCGCACTGTCAGAGGGTCAGTACTGAGGGAGTGCCGCACTGTCAGAGGGTCAGTACTGAGGGAGTGCTGCACTGTCAGAGGGTCAGTACTGAGGGAGTGCTGCACTGTCAGAGGGTCAGTGCTGAGGGAGTGCCGCACTGTCAGAGGGTCAGTACTGAGGGTGTGCCGCACTGTCAGAGGGTCAGTACTGACGGAGTGCCGCACTGTCAGAGGGTCAGTACTGAGGGAGTGCTGCACTGTCAGAGGGTCAGTATAGAGGGAGTGCCGCACTGTCAGAGGGTCAGTGCTGAGGGAGTGCCGCACTGTCAGAGGGTCAGTACTGAGGGAGTGCCGCACTGTCAGAGGGTCAGTACTGAGGGAGTGCCGCACTGTCAGAGGGTCAGTACTGAGGGAGTGCCGCACTGTCAGAGGGTCAGTACTGAGGGAGTGCCGCACTGTCAGAGGGTCAGTACTGAGGGAGTGCCGCACTGTCAGAGGGTCAGTACTGAGGGAGTTCTGCACTGTCAGAGTGTCAGTACTGAGGGAATGCCGCACTGTCAGAGGGTCAGTACTGAGGGAGTGCCGCACTGTCAGAGGGTCAGTACTGAGGGAGTGCCGCACTGTCAGAGGGTCAGTACTGAGGGAGTGCCGCACTGTCAGAGGGTCAGTACTGAGGGAGTGCCGCACTGTCAGAGGGTCAGTACTGAGGGAGTGCCGCACTGTCAGAGGGTCAGTACTGAGGGAGTGCCGCACTGTCAGAGGGTCAGTACTGAGGGAGTGCCGCACTGTCAGAGGGTCAGTACTGAGGGAGTGCCGCACTGTCAGAGGGTCAGTACTGAGGGAGTGCTGCACTGTCAGAGGGTCAGTACTGAGGGAGTGCTGCACTGTCAGAGGGTCAGTACTGAGGGAGTGCCGCACTGTCAGAGGGTCAGTGCTGAGGGAGTGCCGCACTGTCAGAGGGTCAGTACTGAGGGAGTGCCGCACTGTCAGAGGGTCAGTACTGAGGGAGTGCTGCACTGTCAGAGGGTCAGTACTGAGGGAGTGCCGCACTGTCAGAGGGTCAGTACTGAGGGAGTGCCGCACTGTCAGAGGGTCAGTACTGAGGGTGTGCCGCACTGTCAGAGGGTCAGTACTGAGGGAGTGCCGCACTGTCAGAGGGTCAGTACTGAGGGAGTGCCGCACTGTCAGAGGGTCAGTACTGAGGGAGTGCCGCACTGTCAGAGGGTCAGTACTGAGGGAGTGCTGCACTGTCAGAGGGTCAGTACTGAGGGAGTGCCGCACTGTCAGAGGGTCAGTACTGAGGGAGTGCCGCACAGTCAGAGGGTCAGCACTGAGGGAGTGCCGCACTGTCAGAGGGTCAGTACTGAGGGAGTGCCGCACTGTCAGAGGGTCAGTACTGAGGGAGTATCGCACTGTCAGAGGGTCAGTACTGAGGGAGTGCTGCACTGTCAGAGGGTCAGTACTGAGGGAGTGCCGCACTGTCAGAGGGTCAGTACTGAGGGAGTGCTGCACTGTCAGAGGGTCAGTACTGAGGGAGAGCCGCACTGTCAGAGGGTCAGTACTGAGGGAGTGCTGCACTGTCAGAGGGTCAATACTGAGGGAGCGCCGCACTGTCAGAGAGTCAGTCCTGAGGGAGTGCCGCACTGTCAGAGGGTCAGTACTGAGGGAGTGCCGCACTGTCAGAGGGTCAGTACTGAGGGGGTGCTGCACTGTCAGAGGGTCAGTACTGAGGGAGTGCCGCACTGTCAGAGGGTCAGTACTGAGGGAGCACCGCACAGTCAGAGGGTCAGCACTGAGGGAGTGCTGCACTGTCAGAGGGTCAGTACTGAGGGAGTGCCGCACTGTCAGAGGGTCAGTACTGAGGGAGTGCCGCACTGTCAGAGGGTCAGTACTGAGGGAGCACCGCACTGTCAGAGGGTCAGTACTGAGGGAGTGCTGCACTGTCAGAGGGTCAGTACTGAGGGAGTGCCGCACTGTCAGAGGGTCAGTACTGAGGGAGTGCTGCACTGTCAGAGGGTCAGTACTGAGGGAGTGCCGCACTGTCAGAGGGTCAGTACTGAGGGAGCACCGCACTGTCAGAGGGTCAGCACTGAGGGAGTGCTGCACTGTCAGAGGGTCAGTACTGAGGGAGTGCTGCACTGTCAGAGGGTCAGTACTGAGGGAGTGCCGCACTGTCAGAGGGTCAGTACTGAGGGAGTGCCGCACTGGCAGAGGGTCAGTACTGAGGGAGTGCTGCACTGTCAGAGGGTCAGTACTGAGGGAGTGCCGCACTGTCAGAGGGTCAGTACTGAGGGAGTGCCGCACTGTCAGAGGGTCGGTGCTGAGGGAGTGCCGCACTGTCAGAGGGTCAGTACTGAGGGAGTGCTGCACTGTCAGAGGGTCAGTATTGAGGGAGTGCCGCACTGTCAGAGGGTCAGTACTGAGGGAGTGCCGCACTGTCAGAGGGTCAGTACTGAGGGAGCGCCGCACTGTCAGAGGGTCAGTACTGAGGGAGTGCCGCACTGTCAGAGGGTCAGTACTGAGGGAGTGCCGCACTGTCAGAGGGTCAGTACTGACGGAGTGCTGCACTGTCAGAGGGTCAGTACTGAGGGAGTGCCGCACTGTCAGAGGGTCAGTACTGAGGGAGTGCCGCACTGTCAGAGGGTCGGTGCTGAGGGAGTGCCGCACTGTCAGAGGGTCAGTACTGAGGGAGTGCTGCACTGTCAGAGGGTCAGTATTGAGGGAGTGCCGCACTGTCAGAGGGTCAGTACTGAGGGAGTGCCGCACTGTCAGAGGGTCAGTACTGAGGGAGCGCCGCACTGTCAGAGGGTCAGTACTGAGGGAGTGCCGCACTGTCAGAGGGTCAGTACTGAGGGAGTGCCGCACTGTCAGAGGGTCAGTACTGAGGGAGTGCTGCACTGTCAGAGGGTCAGTGCTGAGGGAGTGCCGCACTGTCAGAGGGTCAGTACTGAGGGTGTGCCGCACTGTCAGAGGGTCAGTACTGAGGGAGTGCTGCACTGTCAGAGGGTCAGTACTGAGGGAGTGCCGCACTGTCAGAGGGTCAGTACTGAGGGAGTGCCGCACTGTCAGAGGGTCGGTGCTGAGGGAGTGCCGCACTGTCAGAGGGTCAGTACTGAGGGAGTGCTGCACTGTCAGAGGGTCAGTATTGAGGGAGTGCCGCACTGTCAGAGGGTCAGTACTGAGGGAGTGCCGCACTGTCAGAGGGTCAGTACTGAGGGAGCGCCGCACTGTCAGAGGGTCAGTACTGAGGGAGTGCCGCACTGTCAGAGGGTCAGTACTGAGGGAGTGCCGCACTGTCAGAGGGTCAGTACTGAGGGAGTGCTGCACTGTCAGAGGGTCAGTACTGAGGGAGTGCTGCACTGTCAGAGGGTCAGTGCTGAGGGAGTGCCGCACTGTCAGAGGGTCAGTACTGAGGGTGTGCCGCACTGTCAGAGGGTCAGTACTGACGGAGTGCCGCACTGTCAGAGGGTCAGTACTGAGGGAGTGCTGCACTGTCAGAGGGTCAGTATAGAGGGAGTGCCGCACTGTCAGAGGGTCAGTGCTGAGGGAGTGCCGCACTGTCAGAGGGTCAGTACTGAGGGAGTGCCGCACTGTCAGAGGGTCAGTACTGAGGGAGTGCCGCACTGTCAGAGGGTCAGTACTGAGGGAGTGCCGCACTGTCAGAGGGTCAGTACTGAGGGAGTGCCGCACTGTCAGAGGGTCAGTACTGAGGGAGTGCCGCACTGTCAGAGGGTCAGTACTGAGGGAGTTCTGCACTGTCAGAGTGTCAGTACTGAGGGAATGCCGCACTGTCAGAGGGTCAGTACTGAGGGAGTGCCGCACTGTCAGAGGGTCAGTACTGAGGGAGTGCCGCACTGTCAGAGGGTCAGTACTGAGGGAGTGCCGCACTGTCAGAGGGTCAGTACTGAGGGAGTGCCGCACTGTCAGAGGGTCAGTACTGAGGGAGTGCCGCACTGTCAGAGGGTCAGTACTGAGGGAGTGCCGCACTGTCAGAGGGTCAGTACTGAGGGAGTGCCGCACTGTCAGAGGGTCAGTACTGAGGGAGTGCCGCACTGTCAGAGGGTCAGTACTGAGGGAGTGCTGCACTGTCAGAGGGTCAGTACTGAGGGAGTGCTGCACTGTCAGAGGGTCAGTACTGAGGGAGTGCCGCACTGTCAGAGGGTCAGTGCTGAGGGAGTGCCGCACTGTCAGAGGGTCAGTACTGAGGGAGTGCCGCACTGTCAGAGGGTCAGTACTGAGGGAGTGCTGCACTGTCAGAGGGTCAGTACTGAGGGAGTGCCGCACTGTCAGAGGGTCAGTACTGAGGGAGTGCCGCACTGTCAGAGGGTCAGTACTGAGGGTGTGCCGCACTGTCAGAGGGTCAGTACTGAGGGAGTGCCGCACTGTCAGAGGGTCAGTACTGAGGGAGTGCCGCACTGTCAGAGGGTCAGTACTGAGGGAGTGCCGCACTGTCAGAGGGTCAGTACTGAGGGAGTGCTGCACTGTCAGAGGGTCAGTACTGAGGGAGTGCCGCACTGTCAGAGGGTCAGTACTGAGGGAGCGCCGCACTGTCAGAGGGTCAGTACTGAGGGAGTGCTGCACTGTCAGAGGGTCAGTACTGAGGGAGAGCCGCACTGTCAGAGGGTCAGTACTGAGGGAGTGCTGCACTGTCAGAGGGTCAATACTGAGGGAGCGCCGCACTGTCAGAGAGTCAGTCCTGAGGGAGTGCCGCACTGTCAGAGGGTCAGTACTGAGGGAGTGCCGCACTGTCAGAGGGTCAGTACTGAGGGGGTGCTGCACTGTCAGAGGGTCAGTACTGAGGGAGTGCCGCACTGTCAGAGGGTCAGTACTGAGGGAGCACCGCACAGTCAGAGGGTCAGCACTGAGGGAGTGCTGCACTGTCAGAGGGTCAGTACTGAGGGAGTGCCGCACTGTCAGAGGGTCAGTACTGAGGGAGTGCCGCACTGTCAGAGGGTCAGTACTGAGGGAGCACCGCACTGTCAGAGGGTCAGTACTGAGGGAGTGCTGCACTGTCAGAGGGTCAGTACTGAGGGAGTGCCGCACTGTCAGAGGGTCAGTACTGAGGGAGTGCTGCACTGTCAGAGGGTCAGTACTGAGGGAGTGCCGCACTGTCAGAGGGTCAGTACTGAGGGAGCACCGCACTGTCAGAGGGTCAGCACTGAGGGAGTGCTGCACTGTCAGAGGGTCAGTACTGAGGGAGTGCTGCACTGTCAGAGGGTCAGTACTGAGGGAGTGCCGCACTGTCAGAGGGTCAGTACTGAGGGAGTGCCGCACTGGCAGAGGGTCAGTACTGAGGGAGTGCTGCACTGTCAGAGGGTCAGTACTGAGGGAGTGCCGCACTGTCAGAGGGTCAGTACTGAGGGAGTGCCGCACTGTCAGAGGGTCGGTGCTGAGGGAGTGCCGCACTGTCAGAGGGTCAGTACTGAGGGAGTGCTGCACTGTCAGAGGGTCAGTATTGAGGGAGTGCCGCACTGTCAGAGGGTCAGTACTGAGGGAGTGCCGCACTGTCAGAGGGTCAGTACTGAGGGAGCGCCGCACTGTCAGAGGGTCAGTACTGAGGGAGTGCCGCACTGTCAGAGGGTCAGTACTGAGGGAGTGCCGCACTGTCAGAGGGTCAGTACTGAGGGAGTGCTGCACTGTCAGAGGGTCAGTACTGAGGGAGTGCTGCACTGTCAGAGGGTCAGTGCTGAGGGAGTGCCGCACTGTCAGAGGGTCAGTACTGAGGGTGTGCCGCACTGTCAGAGGGTCAGTACTGACGGAGTGCCGCACTGTCAGAGGGTCAGTACTGAGGGAGTGCTGCACTGTCAGAGGGTCAGTATAGAGGGAGTGCCGCACTGTCAGAGGGTCAGTGCTGAGGGAGTGCCGCACTGTCAGAGGGTCAGTACTGAGGGAGTGCCGCACTGTCAGAGGGTCAGTACTGAGGGAGTGCCGCACTGTCAGAGGGTCAGTACTGAGGGAGTGCCGCACTGTCAGAGGGTCAGTACTGAGGGAGTGCCGCACTGTCAGAGGGTCAGTACTGAGGGAGTGCCGCACTGTCAGAGGGTCAGTACTGAGGGAGTTCTGCACTGTCAGAGTGTCAGTACTGAGGGAATGCCGCACTGTCAGAGGGTCAGTACTGAGGGAGTGCCGCACTGTCAGAGGGTCAGTACTGAGGGAGTGCCGCACTGTCAGAGGGTCAGTACTGAGGGAGTGCTGCACTGTCAGAGGGTCAGTACTGAGGGAGTGCTGCACTGTCAGAGGGTCAGTACTGAGGGAGTGCTGCACTGTCAGAGGGTCAGTACTGAGGGAGTGCCGCACTGTCAGAGGGTCAGTACTAAGGGAGTGCTGCACTGTCAGAGGGTCAGTACTGAGGGAGTGCTGCACTGTCAGAGGGTCAGTACTGAGGGAGTGCCGCCCTGTCAGAGGGTCAGTACTGACGGAGTGCCGCACTGTCAGAGGGTCAGTACTGAGGGAGCGCCGCACTGTCAGAGGGTCAGTATAGAGGGAGTGCCGCACTGTCAGAGGGTCAGTGCTGAGGGAGTGCTGCACTGTCAGAGGGTCAGTACTGAGGGAGTGCCGCACTGTCAGAGGGTCAGTACTGAGGGAGTGCCGCACTGTCAGAGGGTCAGTACTGACGGAGTGCCGCACTGTCAGAGGGTCAGTACTGAGGGAGTGCTGCACTGTCAGAGGGTCAGTACTGAGGGAGTGCCGCACTGTCAGAGGGTCAGTACTGAGGGAGTGCTGCACTGTCAGAGGGTCAGTACTGAGGGAGTGCCGCACTGTCAGAGGGTCAGTACTGAGGGAGTGCCGCACTGTCAGAGGGTCAGTACTGAGGGAGTGCCGCACTGTCAGAGGGTCAGTACTGAGGGAGTGCCGCACTGTCAGAGGGTCAGTACTGAGGGAGTGCCGCACTGTCAGAGGGTCAGTACTGAGGGAGTGCCGCACTGTCAGAGGGTCAGTACTGAGGGAGTGCCGCACTGTCAGAGGGTCAGTACTGAGGGAGTGCTGCACTGTCAGAGGGTCAGTACTGAGGGAGTGCTGCACTGTCAGAGGGTCAGTACTGAGGGAGTGCCGCACTGTCAGAGGGTCAGTACTGAGGGAGTGCCGCACTGTCAGAGGGCCAGTACTGAGGGAGTGCTGCACTGTCAGAGGGTCAGTACTGAGGGAGTGCTGCACTGTCAGAGGGTCAGTACTGAGGGAGTGCCGCACTGTCAGAGGGTCAGTACTGAGGGAGTGCCGCACTGTCAGAGGGTCAGTACTGAGGGAGTGCCGCACTGTCAGAGGGTCAGTACTGAGGGAGTGCCGCACTGTCAGAGGGTCAGTACTGAGGGAGTGCCGCACTGTCAGAGGGTCAGTACTGAGGGAGTTCTGCACTGTCAGAGTGTCAGTACTGAGGGAATGCCGCACTGTCAGAGGGTCAGTACTGAGGGAGTGCCACACTGTCAGAGGGTCAGTACTGAGGGAGTGCTGCACTGTCGGAGGGTCAGTACTGAGGGAGTGCCGCACTGTCAGAGGGTCAGTATTGAGGGAGTGCCTCACTGTCAGAGGGTCAGTACTGAGGGAGTGCCGCACTGTCAGAGGGTCAGTACTGAGGGAGTGCCGCACTGTCAGAGGGTCAGTACTGAGGGAGTGCAGCACTGTCAGAGGGTCAGTGCTGAGGGAGTGCCGCACTGTCAGAGGGTCAGTACTGAGGGAGCGCCGCACTGTCAGAGGGTCAGTACTGAGGGAGTGCTGCACCGTCAGAGGGTCAGTACTGAGGGAGTGCTGCACTGTCAGAGTGTCAGTACTGAGGGAGTGCCGCACTGTCAGAGGGTCAGTACTGACGGAGTGCCGCACTGTCAGAGGGTCGGTACTGAGGGAGCCGCACTGTCAGAGGGTCAGTACTGAGGGAGAGCAGCACTGTCAGAGGGTCAGTACTGAGGGAGTGCCGCACTGTCAGAGGGTCAGTACTGAGGGAGAGCCGCACTGTCAGAGGGTCAGTACTGAGGGAGTGCCGCACTGTCAGAGGGTCAGTACTGAGGGAGTGCCGCACTGTCAGAGGGTCAGTACTGAGGGAGTACTGCACTGTCAGAGGGTCAGTACTGAGGGAGTGCCGCACTGTCAGAGGGTCAGTACTGAGGGAGAGCCGCACTGTCAGAGGGTCAGTACTGAGGGAGTGCCGCACTGTCAGAGGGTCAGTACTGAGGGAGTGCCGCACTGTCAGAGGGTCAGTACTGAGGGAGTGCCGCACTGTCAGAGGGTCAGTACTGAGGGAGTGCCGCACTGTCAGAGGGTCAGTACTGAGGGAGTGCCGCACTGTCAGAGGGTCAGTACTGAGGGAGTGCCGCACTGTCAGAGGGTCAGTACTGAGGGAGTGCTGCACTGTCAGAGGGTCAGTACTGAGGGAGTGCCGCGCTGTCAGAGGGTCAGTACTGAGGGAGTGCTGCACTGTCAGAGGGTCAGTACTGAGGGAGTGCTGCACTGTCAGAGGGTCAGTACTGAGGGAGTACCGCACTGTCAGAGGGTCAGTACTGAGGGAGTGCTGCACTGTCAGAGGGTCAGTACTGAGGGAGTGCTGCACTGTCAGAGGGTCAGTACTGAGGGAGTGCTGCACTGTCAGAGGGTCAGTACTGAGGGAGTGCCGCACTGTCAGAGGGTCAGTACTGAGGGAGTGCCGCACTGTCAGAGGGTCAGTACTGAGGGAGTGCCGCACTGTCAGAGGGTCAGTACTGAGGGAGCGCTGCACTGTCAGAGGGTCAGTACTGAGGGAGTGCTGCACTGTCAGAGGGTCAGTACTGAGGGAGTGCTGCACTGTCAGAGGGTCAGTACTGAGGGAGTGCCGCACTGTCAGAGGGTCAGTACTGAGGGAGTGCCGCACTGTCAGAGGGTCAGTACTGAGGGAGTGCCGCACTGTCAGAGAGTCAGTACTGAGGGAGTGCTGCACTGTCAGAGGGTCAGTACTGAGGGAGTGCCGCACTGTCAGAGGGTCAGTACTGAGGGAGTGCTGCACTGTCAGAGGGTCAGTACTGAGAGAGTGCGGCACTGTCAGGGGATCAGTACTGAGGGAGTGCCGCACTGTCAGAGGGTCAGTACTGAGGGAGTGCTGCACTGTCAGAGGGTCAGTACTGAGGGAGTGCCGCACTGTCAGAGGGTCAGTACTGAGGGAGTGCCGCACTGTCAGAGGGTCAGTACTGAGGGAGTGCCGCACTGTCAGAGGGTCAGTACTGAGGGAGCGCCGCACTGTCAAGAGGGTCAGTACTGAGGGAGTGCCGCACTGTCAGAGGGTCAGTACTGAGGGAGTGCTGCACTGTCAGAGGGTCAGTACTGAGGGAGTGCCGCACTGTCAGAGGGTCAGTACTGAGGGAGCGCCGCACTGTCAGAGGGTCAGTACTGAGGGAGTGCCGCACTGTCAGAGGGTCAGTACTGAGGGAGTGCCGCACTGTCAGAGGGTCAGTACTGAGGGAGCGCCGCACTGTCAGAGGGTCAGTACTGAGGGAGTGCCGCACTGTCAGAGGGTCAGTACTGAGGGAGTGCCGCACTGTCAGAGGGTCAGGACTGAGGGAGTGCTGCACTGTCAGAGGGTCAGTACTGAGGGAGTGCTGCACTGTCAGAGGGTCAGTACTGAGGGAGTGCCGCACTGTCAGAGGGTCAGTACTGAGGGAGTGCCGCACTGTCAGAGGGGCAGTACTGAGGGAGTGCCGCACTGTCAGAGGGTCAGTACTGAGGGAGTGCCGCAGTGTCAGAGGGTCAGTACTGAGGGAGTGCAGCACTGTCAGAGGGTCAGTACTGAGGGAGTGCCGCACTGTCAGAGGGTCAGTACTGAGGGAGTGCCGCACTGTCAGAGGGTCAGGACTGAGGGAGTGCCGCACTGTCAGAGGGTCAGTACTGAGGGAGCGCCGCACTGTCAGAGGGTCAGTACTGAGGGAGTGCCGGACTGTCAGAGGGTCAGTACTGAGGGAGAGCCGCACTGTCAGAGGGTCAGTGCTGAGGGAGTGCTGCACTGTCAGAGGGTCAGTACTGAGGGAGTGCCGCACTGTCAGAGGGTCAGTACTGAGGGAGTGCCGCACTGTCAGAGGGGCAGTACTGAGGGAGTGCCGCACTGTCAGAGGGTCAGTACTGAGGGAGTGCCGCACTGTCAGAGGGTCAGTACTGAGGGAGTGCTGCACTGTCAGAGGGTCAGTACTGAGGGAGTGCCGCACTGTCAGAGGGTCAGTACTGAGGGAGTGCTGCACTGTCAGAGGGTCAGTACTGAGGGAGTGCCGCACTGTCAGAGGGTCAGTACTGAGGGAGTGCTGCACTGTCAGAGGGTCAGTACTGAGGGAGTGCCGCACTGTCAGAGGGTCAGTACTGAGGGAGTGCCGCACTGCCAGAGGGTCAGTATAGAGGGAGCGCCGCACTGTCAGAGGGTCAGTACTGAGGGAGTGCCGCACTGTCAGAGGGTCAGTATTGAGGGAGTGCCGCACTGTCAGAGGGTCAGTATTGAGGGAGTGTCGCACTGTCAGAGGGTCAGTACCGAGGGAGTGCCGCACTGTCAGAGGGTCAGTACTGAGGGAGTGCCGCACTGTCAGAGGGTCAGTACTGAGGGAGTGCTGCACTGTCAGAGGGTCAGTACTGAGGGAGTGCCGCACTGTCAGAGGGTCAGTACTGAGGGAGTGCTGCACTGTCAGAGGGTCAGTACTGAGGGAGTGCCGCACTGTCAGAGGGTCAGTACTGAGGGAGTGCTGCACTGTCAGAGGGTCAGTACTGAGGGAGTGCCGCACTGTCAGAGGGTCAGTACTGAGGGAGTGCCGCACTGCCAGAGGGTCAGTATAGAGGGAGCGCCGCACTGTCAGAGGGTCAGTACTGAGGGAGTGCCGCACTGTCAGAGGGTCAGTATTGAGGGAGTGCCGCACTGTCAGAGGGTCAGTATTGAGGGAGCGTCGCACTGTCAGAGTGTCAGTACTGAGGGAGTGCCGCACTGTCAGAGGGTCAGTACTGAGGGAGTGCTGCACTGTCAGAGGGTCAGTACTGAGGGAGTGCCGCACTGTCAGAGAGTCAGTACTGAGGGAGTGCTGCACTGTCAGAGGGTCAGTACTGAGGGAGCGCTGCACTGTCAGAGGGTCAGTACCGAGGGAGTGCCGCACTGTCAGAGGGTCAGTACTGAGGGAGCCCCGCACTGTCAGAGGGTCAGTGCTGAGGGAG
This sequence comes from Scyliorhinus torazame, assembly GCF_047496885.1. Taxonomy (NCBI): domain Eukaryota; kingdom Metazoa; phylum Chordata; class Chondrichthyes; order Carcharhiniformes; family Scyliorhinidae; genus Scyliorhinus; species Scyliorhinus torazame. Next base: position 86,836,473 of record NC_092729.1, on the reverse strand, counting down.
TGCCGCTCTGTCAGAGGGTCAGTACTGAGGGAGTGCTGCACTGTCAGAGGGTCAGTACTGAGGGAGCGCTGCACTGTCAGAGGGTCAGTGCTGAGGGAGTGCCGCACTGTCAGAGGGTCAGTACTGAGGGAGTGCCGCACTGTCAGAGGGTCAGTACTGAGGGAGTGCCGCACTGTCAGAGGGTCAGTACTGAGGGAGTGCTGCACTGTCAGAGGGTCAGTACTGAGGGAATGCCGCACTGTCAGAGGGTCAGTACTGAGGGAGTGCTGCACTGTCAGAGGGTCAGTACTGAGGGTGTGCCGCACTGTCAGAGGGTCAGTACTGAGGGAGTGCCGCACTGTCAGAGGGTCAGTACTGAGGGAGCGCTGCACTGTCAGAGGGTCAGTACTGAGGGAGTGCCGCACTGTCAGAGGGTCAGTACTGAGGATAGTGCCGCACTGTCAGAGGGTCAGTACTGAGGGAGTGCTGCACTGTCAGAGAGTCAGTGCTGAGGGAGTGCTGCACTGTCAGAGGGTCAGTACTGAGGGAGTGCAGCACTGTCAGAGGGTCAGTACTGAGGGAGTGCCGCACTGTCAGAGGGTCAGTACTGAGGGAGTGCCGCACTGTCAGAGGGTCAGTACTGAGGGAGTGCCGCACTGTCAGAGGGTCAGTACTGAGGGAGTGCCGCACTGTCAGAGGGACAGTACTGAGGGAGTGCTGCACTGTCAGAGGGTCAGTACTGAGGGAGTGCCGCACTGTCAGAGGGGCAGTACTGAGGGAGTGCCGCACTGTCAGAGGGTCAGTACTGAGGATAGTGCCGCACTGTCAGAGGGTCAGTACTGAGGGAGTGCCGCACTGTCAGAGGGTCAGTACTGAGAGAGTGCTGCACTGTCAGAGGGTCAGTACTGAGGGAGTGCCGCACTGTCAGAGGGTCAGTACTGAGGGAGTGCTGCACTGTCAGAGGGTCAGTACTGAGGGAGTGCTGCATTGTCAGAGGGTCAGTACTGAGGGAGTACCGCACTGTCAGAGGGTCAGTACTGAGGGAGTGCTGCACTGTCAGAGGGTCAGTACTGAGGGAGTGCCGCACTGTCAGAGGGTCAGTACTGAGGGAGTGCCGCACTGTCGGAGGGTCAGTACTGAGGGAGTGCTGCACTGTCAGAGGGTCAGTACTGAGGGGGTGCTGCACTGTCAGAGGGTCAGTACTGAGGGGGTGCTGCACTGTCAGAGGGTCAGTACTGAGGGAGTGCTGCACTGTCAGAGGGTCAGTACTGAGGGAGTGCCGCACTGTCAGAGGGTCAGTACTGAGGGAGTGCTGCACTGTCAGAGGGTTAGTGCTGAGGGAGTGCTGCACTGTCAGAGGGTCAGTACTGAGGGTGTGCTGCATTGTCAGAGGGTCAGTACTGAGGGAGTGCCGCACTGTCAGAGGGTCAGTACTGAGGGAGTGCCGCACTGTCAGAGGGTCAGTACTGAGGGAGTGCCGCACTGTCAGAGGGTCAGTACTGAGGGAGTGCTGCACTGACAGAGGGTTAGTGCTGAGGGAGTGCTGCACTGTCAGAGGGTCAGTACTGAGGGAGTGCCGCACTGTCAGAGGGTCAGTACTGAGGGAGTGCCGCACTGTCAGAGGGTCAGTACTGAGGGAGAGCTGCACTGTCAGAGGGTCAGTACTGAGGGAGTGCTGCACTGTCAGAGGGTCAGTACTGAGGGACTGCCGCACTGTCAGAGGGTCAGTGCTGAGGGAGTGCCGCACTGTCAGAGGGTCAGTACTGAGGGTGTGCTGCATTGTCAGAGTGTCAGTACTGAGGGAGTGCCGCACTGTCAGAGGGTCAGTACTGAGGGAGTGCTGCATTGTCAGAGGGTCAGTGCTGAGGGAGTGCCGCACTGTCAGAGGGTCAGTACTGAGGGAGTGCCGCACTGTCAGAGGGTCAGTACTGAGGGAGTGCCGCACTGTCAGAGGGTCAGTACTGAGGGAGTGCTGCATTGTCAGAGGGTCAGTGCTGAGGGAGTGCCGCACTGTCAGAGGGTCAGTACTGAGGGAGTGCTGCATTGTCAGAGGGTCAGTGCTGAGGGAGTGCTGCACTGTCAGAGGGTCAGTACTGAGGGAGTGCTGCACTGACAGAGGGTTAGTGCTGAGGGAGTGCCGCACTGTCAGAGGGTCAGTACTGAGGGAGTGCCGCACTGTCGGAGGGTCAGTACTGAGGGAGTGCCGCACTGTCAGAGGGTCAGTACTGAGGGAGCACTGCACTGTCAGAGGGTCAGTACTGAGGGAGTGCTGCGCTGTCAGAGGGTCAGTACTGAGGGAGTGCCGCACTGTCAGAGGGTCAGTACTGAGGGAGTGCCGCACTGTCAGAGGGTCAGTACTGAGGGAGTGCTGCATTGTCAGAGGGTCAGTGCTGAGGGAGTGCTGCACTGACAGAGGGTTAGTGCTGAGGGAGTGCCGCACTGTCAGAGGGTCAGTACTGAGGGAGCACTGCACTGTCAGAGGGTCAGTACTGAGGGAGTGCCGCACTGTCAGAGGGTCAGTACTGAGGGAGTGCCGCACTGTCAGAGGGTCAGTACTGAGGGAGTGCTGCACTGTCAGAGGGTCAGTACTGAGGGAGTGCCGCACTGTCAGAGGGTCAGTACTGTTGGAGTGCCGCACTGTCAGAGGGTCAGTACTGAGGGAGTGCCGCACTGTCAGAGGGTCAGTACTGAGGGAGTGCTACACTGTCAGAGGGTCAGTACTGAGGGAGTGCTGCACTGTCAGAGGGTCAGTACTGAGGGAGTGCTGCACTGTCAGAGGGTCAGTACTGAGGGAGTGCCGCACTGTCAGAGAGTCAGTACTGAGGGAGTGCCGCACTGTGAGAGGGTCAGTACTGAGGGAGTGCCGCACTGTCAGAGGGTCAGTACTGAGGGAGTGCTGCACTGTCAGAGGGTCAGTACTGAGGGAGTGCCGCACTGTCAGAGGGTCAGTACTGAGGGAGTGCTGCACTGTCAGAGGGTCAGTACTGAGGGAGTGCCGCACTGTCAGAGGGTCAGTACTGAGGGAGTGCTGCATGGTCAGAGGGTCAGTACTGAGGGAGTGCCGCACTGTCAGAGGGTCAGTACTGAGGGAGTGCTGCACTGTCAGAGGGTCAGTACTGAGGGAGTGCTGCACTGTCAGAGGGTCGGTACTGAGGGAGTGCCGCACTGTCAGAGGGTCAGTACTGAGGGAGTGCCGCACTGTCAGAGGGTCAGTACTGAGGGAGTGCCGCACTGTCAGAGGGTCAGTACTGAGGGAGTGCCGCACTGTCAGAGGGTCAGTACTGAGGGAGTGCCGCACTGTCAGAGGGTCAGTACTGAGGGAGTGCTGCACTGTCAGAGGGTCAGTACTGAGGGAGTGCCGCACTGTCAGAGGGTCAGTACTGAGGGAGTGCCGCACTGTCAGAGGGTCAGTACTGAGGGAGCGCTGCACTGTCAGAGGGTCAGTACTGAGGGAGTGCTGCACTGTCAGAGGGTCAGTACTGAGGGAGTGCTGCACTGTCAGAGGGACAGTACTGAGGGAGTGCAGCACTGTCAGAGGGTCAGTACTGAGGGAGTGCTGCACTGTCAGAGGGTCAGTACTGAGGGAGTGCTGCACTGTCAGAGGGTCAGTACTGAGGGAGTGCTGCACTGTCAGAGGGTCAGTACTGAGGGAGTGCTGCACTGTCAGAGGGACAGTACTGAGGGAGTGCTGCACTGTCAGAGGGTCAGTACTGAGGGAGTGCCGCACTGTCAGAGGGTCAGTACTGAGGGAGTGCCGCACTGTCAGAGGGTCAGTACTGAGGGAGTGCTGCACTGTCAGAGGGTCAGTACTGAGGGAGTGCTGCACTGTCAGAGAGTCAGTACTGAGGGAGTGCTGCACTGTCAGAGGGTCAGTGCTGAGGGAGTGCTGCACTGTCAGAGGGTCAGTACTGAGGGAGTGCTGCACTGACAGAGGGTTAGTGCTGAGGGAGTGCCGCACTGTCAGAGGGTCAGTACTGAGGGAGTGCCGCACTGTCAGAGGGTCAGTACTGAGGGAGTGCTGCATTGTCAGAGGGTCAGTGCTGAGGGAGTGCTGCACTGACAGAGGGTTAGTGCTGAGGGAGTGCCGCACTGTCAGAGGGTCAGTACTGAGGGAGCACTGCACTGTCAGAGGGTCAGTACTGAGGGAGTGCTGCGCTGTCAGAGGGTCAGTACTGAGGGAGTGCCGCACTGTCAGAGGGTCAGTACTGAGGGAGTGCCGCACTGTCAGAGGGTCAGTACTGAGGGAGTGCTGCATTGTCAGAGGGTCAGTGCTGAGGGAGTGCTGCACTGACAGAGGGTTAGTGCTGAGGGAGTGCCGCACTGTCAGAGGGTCAGTACTGAGGGAGCACTGCACTGTCAGAGGGTCAGTACTGAGGGAGTGCCGCACTGTCAGAGGGTCAGTACTGAGGGAGTGCCGCACTGTCAGAGGGTCAGTACTGAGGGAGTGCTGCACTGTCAGAGGGTCAGTACTGAGGGAGTGCCGCACTGTCAGAGGGTCAGTACTGTTGGAGTGCCGCACTGTCAGAGGGTCAGTACTGAGGGAGTGCCGCACTGTCAGAGGGTCAGTACTGAGGGAGTGCTACACTGTCAGAGGGTCAGTACTGAGGGAGTGCTGCACTGTCAGAGGGTCAGTACTGAGGGAGTGCTGCACTGTCAGAGGGTCAGTACTGAGGGAGTGCCGCACTGTCAGAGAGTCAGTACTGAGGGAGTGCCGCACTGTGAGAGGGTCAGTACTGAGGGAGTGCCGCACTGTCAGAGGGTCAGTACTGAGGGAGTGCTGCACTGTCAGAGGGTCAGTACTGAGGGAGTGCCGCACTGTCAGAGGGTCAGTACTGAGGGAGTGCTGCACTGTCAGAGGGTCAGTACTGAGGGAGTGCCGCACTGTCAGAGGGTCAGTACTGAGGGAGTGCTGCATGGTCAGAGGGTCAGTACTGAGGGAGTGCCGCACTGTCAGAGGGTCAGTACTGAGGGAGTGCTGCACTGTCAGAGGGTCAGTACTGAGGGAGTGCTGCACTGTCAGAGGGTCGGTACTGAGGGAGTGCCGCACTGTCAGAGGGTCAGTACTGAGGGAGTGCCGCACTGTCAGAGGGTCAGTACTGAGGGAGTGCCGCACTGTCAGAGGGTCAGTACTGAGGGAGTGCCGCACTGTCAGAGGGTCAGTACTGAGGGAGTGCCGCACTGTCAGAGGGTCAGTACTGAGGGAGTGCTGCACTGTCAGAGGGTCAGTACTGAGGGAGTGCCGCACTGTCAGAGGGTCAGTACTGAGGGAGTGCCGCACTGTCAGAGGGTCAGTACTGAGGGAGCGCTGCACTGTCAGAGGGTCAGTACTGAGGGAGTGCTGCACTGTCAGAGGGTCAGTACTGAGGGAGTGCTGCACTGTCAGAGGGACAGTACTGAGGGAGTGCAGCACTGTCAGAGGGTCAGTACTGAGGGAGTGCTGCACTGTCAGAGGGTCAGTACTGAGGGAGTGCTGCACTGTCAGAGGGTCAGTACTGAGGGAGTGCTGCACTGTCAGAGGGTCAGTACTGAGGGAGTGCTGCACTGTCAGAGGGACAGTACTGAGGGAGTGCTGCACTGTCAGAGGGTCAGTACTGAGGGAGTGCTGCACTGTCAGAGGGTCAGTACTGAGGGAGTGCCGCACTGTCAGAGGGTCAGTACTGAGGGAGTGCCGCACTGTCAGAGGGTCAGTACTGAGGGAGTGCTGCACTGTCAGAGGGTCAGTACTGAGGGAGTGCTGCACTGTCAGAGAGTCAGTACTGAGGGAGTGCTGCACTGTCAGAGGGTCAGTACTGAGGGAGTGCCGCACTGTCAGAGGGTCAGTACTGAGGGAGTGCTGCACTGTCAGAGGGTCAGTACTGAGGGAGTGCGGCACTGTCAGGGGATCAGTACTGAGGGAGCGCCGCACTGTCAGAGGGTCAGTACTGAGGGAGTGCCGCACTGTCAGAGGGTCAGTACTGAGGGAGTGCCGCACTGTCAGAGGGTCAGTGCTGAGGGAGTGCCGCACTGTCAGAGGGTCAGTACTGAGGGAGTGCCGCACTGTCAGTGGGTCAGTACTGAGGGAGTGCCGCACTGTCAGAGGATCAGTACTGAGGGAGTGCCGCACTGTCAGAGGGTCAGTACTGAGGGAGTGCCGCACTGTCAGAGGGTCAGTACTGAGGGAGTGCCGCACTGTCAGAGGGTCAGTACTGAGGAAGCGCCGCACTGTCAGAGGGTCAGTACTGAGGGAGTGCCGCACTGTCAGAGGGTCAGGACTGAGGGAGTGCTGCACTGTCAGAGGGTCAGTACTGAGGGAGTGCTGCACTGTCAGAGGGTCAGTACTGAGGGAGTGCTGCACTGTCAGAGGGTCAGTACTGAGGGAGTGCCGCACTGTCAGAGGGTCAGTACTGAGGGAGTGCCGCACTGTCAGAGGGGCAGTACTGAGGGAGTGCCGCACTGTCAGAGGGTCAGTACTGAGGGAGTGCTGCACTGTCAGAGGGTCAGTACTGAGAGAGTGCGGCACTGTCAGGGGATCAGTACTGAGGGAGCGCCGCACTGTCAGAGGGTCAGTACTGAGGGAGTGCCGCACTGTCAGAGGGTCAGTACTGAGGGAGTGCCGCACTGTCAGAGGGTCAGTACTGAGGGAGTGCCGCACTGTCAGAGGGTCAGTACTGAGGGAGCGCCGCACTGTCAGAGGGTCAGTACTGAGGGAGTGCTGCACTGTCAGAGGGTCAGTACTGAGGGAGTGCCGCACTGTCAGAGGGTCAGTACTGAGGGAGTGCCGCACTGTCAGAGGGTCAGTACTGAGGGAGTGCCGCACTGTCAGAGGGTCAGTACTGAGGGAGCGCCGCACTGTCAGAGGGTCAGTACTGAGGGAGTGCCGCACTGTCAGAGGGTCAGTACTGAGGGAGTGCCGCACTGTCAGAGGGTCAGTACTGAGGGAGCGCCGCACTGTCAGAGGGTCAGTACTGAGGGAGTGCCGCACTGTCAGAGGGTCAGTACTGAGGGAGTGCCGCACTGTCAGAGGGTCAGTACTGAGGGAGTGCCGCACTGTCAGAGGGTCAGTACTGAGGGAGTGCTGCACTGTCAGAGGGTCAGTACTGAGGGAGTGCTGCACTGTCAGAGGGTCAGTACTGAGGGAGTGCTGCACTGTCAGAGGGTCAGTACTGAGGGAGTGCCGCACTGTCAGAGGGTCAGTACTGAGGGAGTGCCGCACTGTCAGAGGGGCAGTACTGAGGGAGTGCTGCACTGTCAGAGGGTCAGTACTGAGGGAGTGCTGCACTGTCAGAGGGTCAGTACTGAGGGAGTGCCGCACTGTCAGAGGGTCAGTACTGAGGGAGTGCCGCACTGTCAGAGGGGCAGTACTGAGGGAGTGCCGCACTGTCAGAGGGTCAGTACTGAGGGAGTGCCGCACTGTCAGAGGGTCAGTACTGAGGGAGTGCCGCACTGTCAGAGGGTCAGTACTGAGGGAGTGCTGCACTGTCAGAGGGTCAGTACTGAGGGAGTGCCGCACTGCCAGAGGGTCAGTATAGAGGGAGCGCCGCACTGTCAGAGGGTCAGTACTGAGGGAGTGCCGCACTGTCAGAGGGTCAGTATTGAGGGAGTGCCGCACTGTCAGAGGGTCAGTATTGAGGGAGTGCTGCACTGTCAGAGGGTCAGTACTGAGGGAGTGCCGCACTGTCAGAGGGTCAGTACTGAGGGAGCGCTGCACTGTCAGAGGGTCAGTACTGAGGGAGCGCTGCACTGTCAGAGGGTCAGTACCGAGGGAGTGCCGCACTGTCAGAGGGTCAGTACTGAGGGAGCCCCGCACTGTCAGAGGGTCAGTGCTGAGGGAGTGCCGCTCTGTCAGAGGGTCAGTACTGAGGGAGTGCTGCACTGTCAGAGGGTCAGTACTGAGGGAGCGCTGCACTGTCAGAGGGTCAGTGCTGAGGGAGTGCCGCACTGTCAGAGGGTCAGTACTGAGGGAGTGCCGCACTGTCAGAGGGTCAGTACTGAGGGAGTGCCGCACTGTCAGAGGGTCAGTACTGAGGGAGTGCTGCACTGTCAGAGGGTCAGTATTGAGGGAGTGCCGCACTGTCAGAGGGTCAGTACTGAGGGAATGCCGCACTGTCAGAGGGTCAGTACTGAGGGAGTGCTGCACTGTCAGAGGGTCAGTACTGAGGGAGTGCCGCACTGTCAGAGGGTCAGTACTGAGGGAGCGCCGCATTGTCAGAGGGTCAGTACTGAGGGAGTGCCGCACTGTCAGAGGGTCAGTACTGAGGGAGTGCTGCCCTGTCACAGGGTCAGTACTGAGGGAGTGCCGCACTGTCAGAGGGTCAGTACTGAGGGAGTGCCGCACTGTCAGAGGGTCAGTACTGAGGGAGTGCCGCACTGTCAGAGGGTCAGTACTGAGGGAGTGCCGCACTGTCAGAGGGTCAGTACTGAGGGAGTGCTGCCCTGTCAGAGGGTCAGTACTGAGGGAGTGCCGCACTGCCAGAGGGTCAGTACTGAGGGAGTGCCGCACTGTCAGAGGGTCAGTACTGAGGGAGTGCCGCACTGTCAGAGGGTCAGTACTGAGGGAGTGCCGCACTGTCAGAGGGTCAGTACTGAGGGAGTGCTGCCCTGTCAGAGGGTCAGTACTGAGGGAGCGCCGCACTGTCAGAGGGTCAGTACTGAGGGAGTGCTGCACTGTCAGAGGGTCAGTACTGAGGGAGTGCCGCACTGTCAGAGGGTCAGAACCGAGGGAGTGCCGCACTGTCAGAGGGTCAGTACTGAGGGAGTGCTGCCCTGTCAGAGGGTCAGTACTGAGGGAGCGCCGCATTGTCAGAGGGTCAGTACTGAGGGAGTGCTGCCCTGTCAGAGGGTCAGTACTGAGGGAGTGCCGCACTGTCAGAGGGTCAGTACTGAGGGAGTGCCGCACTGTCAGAGGGTCAGTACTGAGGGAGTGCCGCACTGTCAGAGGGTCAGTACTGAGGGAGTGCCGCACTGTCAGAGGGTCAGTACTGAGGGAGTGCTGCACTGTCAGAGGGTCAGTGCTGAGGGAGTGCCGCCCTGTCAGAGGGTCAGTACTGAGGGAGCGCCGCACTGTCAGAGGGTCAGTACTGAGGGAGTGCTGCACTGTCAGAGGGTCAGTACTGAGGGAGTGCCGCACTGTCAGAGGGTCAGAACCGAGGGAGTGCCGCACTGTCAGAGGGTCAGTACTGAGGGAGTGCTGCCCTGTCAGAGGGTCAGTACTGAGGGAGCGCCGCATTGTCAGAGGGTCAGTACTGAGGGAGTGCTGCCCTGTCAGAGGGTCAGTACTGAGGGAGTGCCGCACTGTCAGAGGGTCAGTACTGAGGGAGTGCCGCACTGTCAGAGGGTCAGTACTGAGGGAGTGCCGCACTGTCAGAGGGTCAGTACTGAGGGAGTGCCGCACTGTGAGAGGGTCAGTACTGAGGGAGTGCTGCACTGTCAGAGGGTCAGGACTGAGGGAGTGCCGCACTGTCAGAGGGTCAGTACTGAGGGAGTGCCGCACTGTCAGAGGGTCAGTACTGAGGGAGTGCTGCACTGTCAGGGGGTCAGTACTGAGGGAGTGCTGCACCGTCAGAGGGTCAGTACTGAGGGAGAGCTGCACTGTCAGAGGGTCAGTACTGAGGGAGCGCCGCACTGTCAGAGGGTCAGTACTGAGGGAGAGCTGCACTGTGGGAGGGTCAATACTGAGGGAGTGCCGCACTGTCAGAGGGTCAGTACTGAGAGGTGCTGCACTGTCAGAAGTTCAGTACTGAGGGAGTGCCGCACTGTCAGAGGGTCAGTACTGAGGGAGTGCCGCACTGTCAGAGGGTCAGTACTGAGGGAGTGCTGCACTGTCAGAGGGTCAGTACTGAGGGAGTGCTGCACTGTCAGAGGGTCAGTACTGAGGGAGTGCTGCACTGTCAGAGGGTCAGTGGTGAGGGAGTGCTGCACTGTCAGAGGGTCAGTACTGAGGGAGTGCCGCACTGTCGGAGGGTCAGTACTGAGGGAGTGCCGCACTGTCAGAGGGTCAGTACTGAGGGAGTGCCGCACTGTCAGAGGGTCAGTACTGAGGGAGCGCTGCACTGTCAGAGGGTCAGTACTGAGGGAGTGCTGCGCTGTCAGAGGGTCAGTACTGAGGGAGAGCCGCACTGTCAGAGGGTCAGTACTGAGGGAGTGCTGCACTGTCAGAGGGTCAGTGGTGAGGGAGTGCCGCACTGTCAGAGGGTCAGTACTGAGGGAGCGCCGCACTGTGGGAGGGTCAGTACTGAGGGAGTGCTGCGCTGTCAGAGGGTCAGTACTGAGGGAGAGCCGCACTGTCAGAGGGTCAGTACTGAGGGAGTGCCGCACTGTGGGAGGGTCAGTTCTGAAGGAGTGCCGCACTGTCGGAGGGTCAGTACTGAGGGAGTGCTGCACTGTCAGAGGGTCAGTACTGAGGGAGTGCTGCACTGTCCGAGGGTCAGTACTGAGGGAGTGCCGCACTGTGGGAGGGTCAGTTCTGAAGGAGTGCCGCACTGTGGGAGGGTCAGTACTGAGGGAGCCTCGCACTGTCAGAGGGTCAGTACTGAGGGAGTGCTGCACTGTCAGAGGGTCAGTACTGAGGAAGTGCCGCACTGTCGGTGGGTCAGTACTGAGGGAGTGCCGCACTGTCAGAGGGTCAGTACTGAGGGAGTGTTGCACTGTCAGAGGGTCAGTACTGAGGGAGTGCTGCACTGTCAGAGGGTCAGTGGTGAGGGAGTGCCGCACTGTCAGAGGGTCAGTACTGAGGGAGCGCCGCACTGTCAGAGGGTCAGTACTGAGGGAGTGCCGCACTGTTAGAGGGTCAGTACTTCGGGAGTGCTGCACTGTCAGAGGGTCAGTACTGAGGGAGCGCCGCACTGTCAGAGGGTCAGTACTGAGGGAGTGCCGCACTGTCAGAGGGTCAGTACTGAGGGAGTGATGCACTGTCAGAGGGTCAGTACTGAGGGAGTGCCACACTGTCAGAGGGTCAGTACTGAGGGAGTGCCGCACTGTCCGAGGGTCAGTACTGAGGGAGTGCCGCACTGTCAGAGGGTCAGTACTGAGGGAGTGCCGCACTGTCAGAGGGTCAGTACTGAGGGAGTGCCGCACTGTCAGAGGGTCAGTACTGAGGGAGTGCCGCACTGTCAGAGGGTCAGTACTGAGGGAGCGCCGCACTGTCAGAGGGTCAGTACTGAGGGAGTGCCGCACTGTCAGAGGGTCAGTACTGAGGGAATGCCGCACTGTCAGAGGGTCAGTACTGAGGGAGTGCCGCACTGTCAGAGGGTCAGTACTGAGGGAGTGCCGCACTGTCAGAGGGTCAGTACTGAGGGAGTGCCGCACTGTCAGAGGGTCAGTACTGAGGGAGCACCGCACTGTCAGAGGGACAGTACTGAGGGAGTGCCGCACTGTCAGAGGGTCAGTACTGAGGGAGTGCTGCACTGTCAGAGGGTCAGTACTGAGGGAGTGCCGCACTGTCAGAGGGTCAGTACTGAGGGAGTGCCGCACTGTCAGAGGGTCAGTACTGAGGGAGTGCCGCACTGTCAGAGGGTCAGTACTGAGGGAGTGCCGCACTGTCAGAGGGTCAGTACTGAGGGAGTTCCACACTGTCAGAGGGTCAGTACTGAGGGAGTGCCGCACTGTCAGAGGGTCAGTACTGAGGGAGTGCCGCACTGTCAGTGGGTCAGTACTGATGGAGTGCCGCACTGTCAGAGGGTCAGTACTGAGGGAGTGCTGCACTGTCAGAGGGTCAGTACTGAGGGAGTGCCGCACTGTCAGAGGGTCAGTACTGAGGGAGTGCCGCACTGTCAGAGGGTCAGTACTGAGGGAGTGCCGCACTGTCAGAGGGTCAGTACTGAGGGACTGCCGCACTGTCAGAGGGTCAGTACTGAGGGAGTGCTGCACTATCAGAGGGTCAGTACTGAGGGAGTGCTGCACTGTCAGAGGGTCAGTACTGAGGGAGTGCCGCACTGTCAGAGGGTCAGTACTGAGGGAGTGCCGCACTGTCAGAGGGTCAGTACTGAGGGAGCGCTGCACTGTCAGAGGGTCAGTACTGAGGGAGTGCTGCACTGTCAGAGGGTCAGTACTGAGGGAGTGCCGCACTGTCAGAGGGTCAGTACTGAGGGAGCGCCGCACTGTCAGAGGGTCAGTACTGATGGAGTGCCGCACTGTCAGAGGGTCAGTACTGAGGGAGCGCCGCACTGTCAGAGGGTCAGTACTGAGGGAGTGCCGCACTGTCAGAGGGTCAGTACTGATGGAGTGCCGCACTGTCAGAGGGTCAGTACTGAGGGAGTGCCGCACTGTCAGAGGGTCAGTACTGAGGGAGTGCCGCACTGTCAGAGGGTCAGTACTGAGGGAGTGCCGCACTGTTAGAGGGTCAGTACTGAGGGAGTGCCGCACTGTCAGAGGGTCAGCACTGAGGGAGTGCCGCACTGTCAGAGGGTCAGTACTGAGGGAGCGCCGCACTGTCAGAGGGTCAGTACTGAGGGAGCGTCGCACTGTCAGAGGGTCAGTACTGAGGGAGTGCCGCACTGTGAGAGGGTCAGTACTGAGGGAGCGCTGCACTGTCAGAGGGTCAGTACTGAGGGAGTGCCGCACTGTCAGAGGGTCAGTACTGAGGGAGTGCCGCACTGTCAGAGGGTCAGTGCTGAGGGAGTGCCGCACTGTCAGAGGGTCAGTACTGAGGGAGTGCCGCACTGTCAGAGGGTCAGTACTGATGGAGTGCCGCACTGTCAGAGGGTCAGTACTGAGGGAGTGCCGCACTGTCAGAGGGTCAGTACTGATGGAGTGCCGCACTGTCAGAGGGTCAGTACTGAGGGAGTGCCGCACTGTTAGAGGGTCAGTACTGAGGGAGTGCCGCACTGTCAGAGGGTCAGCACTGAGGGAGTGCCGCACTGTCAGAGGGTCAGTACTGAGGGAGTGCCGCACTGTCAGAGGGTCAGTACTGAGGGAGTGCTGCACTGTCAGAGGGTCAGTACTGAGGGAGTGCCGCACTGTCAGAGGGTCAGTACTGAGGGAATGCTGCACTGTCAGAGGGTCAGTACTGAGGGAGTGCCGCACTGTCAGAGGGTCAGTACTGAGGGAGTGCCGCACTGTCAGAGGCTCAGTACTGAGGGAGTGCCGCACTGTCAGAGGGTCAGTACTGAGGGAGTGCCGCACTGTCAGAGGGTCAGTACTGAGGGAGTGCCGCACTGTCAGAGGGTCAGTACTGAGGGAGTGCCGCACTGTCAGAGGGTCAGTGCTGAGGGAGTGCCGCACTGTCAGAGGGTCAGTACTGAGGGAGTGCCGCACTGTCAGAGGGTCAGTGCTGAGGGAGTGCCGCACTGTCAGAGGGTCAGTACTGAGGGAGTGCCGCACTGTCAGAGGGTCAGTACTGAGGGAGCCCCGCACTGTCAGAGGGTCAGTGCTGAGGGAGTGCCGCACTGTCAGAGGGTCAGTACTGAGGGAGCCCCGCACTGTCAGAGGGTCAGTACTGAGGGGGTGCCGCTCTGTCAGAGGGTCAGTACTGAGGGAGTGCCGCACTGTCAGAGGGTCAGTGCTGAGGGAGTGCCGCACTGTCAGAGGGTCAGTACTGAGCGAGTGCCGCACTGTCAGAGGGTCAGTACTGAGGGAGTGCCGCACTGTCAGAGGGTCAGTACTGAGGGAGTGCCGCACTGTCAGAGAGTCAGTACTGAGGGAGTGCCGCACTGTCAGAGGGTCAGTGCTGAGGGAGTGCCGCACTGTCAGAGAGTCAGTACTGAGGGAGTGCCGCACTGTCAGAGGGTCAGTACTGAGGGAGTGCCGCACTGTCAGAGAGTCAGTACTGAGGGAGAGCCGCACTGTCAGAGGGTCAGTACTGAGGGAGTGCTGCACTGTCAGTGGGTCAGTACTGAGGGAGTGCCGCACTGTCAGAGGGTCAGTACTGAGGTAGTGCCGCACTGTCAGAGAGTCAGTACTGAGGGAGTGCTGGACTGTCAGAGGGTCAGTACTGAGGGAGTGCCGCACTGTCAGAGGGTCAGTACTGAGAGAGTGCCGCACTGTCAGAGGGTCAGTACTGAGGGAGTGCCGCACTGTCAGAGGGTCAGTACTGAGGGAGAGCCGCACTGTCAGAGGGTCAGTACTGAGAGAGTGCCGCACTGTCAGAGGGTCAGTACTGAGGGAGTGCCGCACTGTCAGGGGGTCAGTACTGAGGGAGTGCCGCACTGTCAGAGGGTCAGTACTGAGGGAGTGCCGCACTGTCAGAGGGTCAGTACTGAGGGAGTGCCGCACTGTCAGAGGGTCAGTACTGAGGGAGTGCCGCACTGTCAGAGGGTCAGTACTGAGGGAGTGCCGCACTGTCAGAGGGTCAGTACTGAGGGAGTGCCGCACTGTCAGAGGGTCAGTCCTGAGGGAGTGCTGCACTGTCAGAGGGTCAGTACTGAGGGAGTGCCGCACTGTCAGAGGGTCAGTACTGAGGGAGTGCTGCACTGTCAGAGGGTCAGTACTGAGGGAGTGCCGCACTGTCAGATGGTCAGTACTGAGGGGGTACCGCACTGTCAGAGGGTCAGTACTGAGGGAGTGCTGCACTGTCAGAGGGTCAGTACTGAGGGAGTGCCGCACTGTCAGAGGGTCAGTACTGAGGGAGTGCCGCACTGTCAGATGGTCAGTACTGAGGGAGTGCTGCACTGTCAGAGGGTCAGTACTGAGGGAGTGCTGCACTGTCAGAGGGTCAGTACTGAGGGAGTGCCGCACTGTCAGAGGGTCAGTACTGAGGGAGTGCTGCACTGTCAGAGGGTCAGTACTGAGGGAGTGCCGCACTGTCAGAGGGTCAGTACTGAGGGAGTGCTGCACTGTCAGAGGGACAGTACTGAGGGAGTGCTGCACTGTCAGAGGGTCAGTACTGAGGGAGTGCTGCACTGTCAGAGGGTCAGTACTGAGGGAGCACCGCACTGTCAGAGGGTCAGTACTGAGGGAGTGCCGCACTGTCAGAGGGTCAGTACTGAGGGAGTGCCGCACTGTCAGAGGGTCAGTACTGAGGGAGTGCCGCACTGTCAGAGGGTCAGTACTGAGGGAGTGCTGCACTGTCAGAGGGTCAGTACTGAGGGAGTGCCGCACTGTCAGAGGGTCAGTACTGAGGGAGTGCTGCACTGTCAGAGGGTCAGTACTGAGGGAGTGCTGCACTGTCAGAGGGTCAGTACTGAGGGAGCACCGCACTGTCAGAGGGTCAATACTGAGGGAGTGCTGCACTGTCGGAGGGTCAGTACTGAGGGAGTGCCGCACTGTCAGAGGGTCAGTACTGAGGGAGTGCTGCACTGTCAGAGGGTCAGTACTGAGGGAGTGCCGCACTGTCAGACGGTCAGTACTGAGGGAGTGCTGCACTGTCAGAGGGTCAGTACTGAGGGAGTGCCGCACTGTCAGAGGGTCAGTACTGAGGGAGTGCCGCACTGTCAGAGGGTCAGTACTGAGGGAGTGCCACACTGTCAGAGGGTCAGTACTGAGGGAGTGCTGCACTGTCAGAGGGTCAGTACTGAGGGAGTGCCGCACTGTCAGAGGGTCAGTACTGAGGGAGTGCCGCACTGTCAGAGGGTCAGTACTGAGGGGGTACCGCACTGTCAGAGGGTCAGTACTGAGGGAGTGCCGCACTGTGGGAATTCTGTCACCGTGTGCAATGGGATCCGTGCGAAGTGATTCACGGCTGAGTGAGCGATACAGCCGCCTCCCTCACCTTCGCCTGACTAGTTGAACTGGTGGAGCGAGGGTTGAGGGTTGGGCCCTGCGGGAGCAGCAACTCCAACCGATACACTGATGTGACGCCTGCGATCTGGCCAGGAATGTTCCCACGAGGCCTATCTCTGTAACCTCCTCCAGCCCCGTCAACTCTCATCCTCCTGTTCAAATCCCTCCCTCCCTCCCTATCTCTGTAACCTCCTCCAGCCCCGACAATTCTCATCCTCCTGTTCAAATCCCTCCCTCGCCCCCCTCCCTCGCTATCTCTGTAACCTCCTCCAGCCCCGACAATTCCCATCCTCCTGTTCAAATCCCTCCCTTCCTCCCTATCGCTGTAACCTCCTCCAGCCCCTACAATTCCATCCTCCTGTTCAAATCCCTCCCTCCCTCCCTATCTCTGTAACCTCCTCCAGCCCCGTCAACTCTCATCCTCCTGTTCAAATCCCTCCCTCCCTATCTCTGTAACCTCCTCCAGCCCCTACAATTCCATCCTCCTGTTCAAATCCCTCCCTCCCTCCCTATCTCTGTAACCTCCTCCAGCCCCGACAATTCTCATCCTCCTGTTCAAATCCCTCCCTCGCCCCCCTCCCTCCCTATCTCTGTAACCTCCTCCAGCCCCTACAATTCCATCCTCCTGTTCAAATCCCTCCCTCCCTCCCTATCTCTGTAATCTCCTCCAGACCCGACAATTCTCATCCTCCTGTTCAAATCCCTCCCTCCCTCCCTATCTCTGTAACCTCCTCCAGCCCCGTCAACTCTCATCCTCCTGTTCAAATCCCTCCCTCCCTCCCTATCTCTGTAACCTCCTCCAGCCCCTACAATTCCCATCCTCCTGTTCAAATCCCTCCCTCCCTATCTCTGTAACCTCCTCCAGCCCCGACAATTCTCATCCTCCTGTTCAAATCCCTCCCCCAACCCCTCCCTCCCTATCTCTGTATCCTCCTCCAGCCCCTACAATTCTCATCCTCCTGTTCAAATCCCTCCCTCCCTCCCTATCTCTGTAACCTCCTCCAGCCCCTACAATTCCCATCCTCCTGTTCAAATCCCTCCCTCCCTATCTCTGTATCCTCCTCCAGCCCCGACAATTCCCATCCTCCTGTTCAAATCCCTCCCTCCCTATCTCTGTATCCTCCTCCAGCCCCTACAATTCTCATCCTCCTGTTCAAATCCCTCCCTCCCTCCCTATCTCTGTAACCTCCTCCAGCCCCTACAATTCCCATCCTCCTGTTCAAATCCCTCCCTCCCTCCCTATCTCTGTAACCTCCTCCAGCCCTACAATTCTCATCCTCCTGTTCAAATCCCTCCCTCCCTATCTCTGTAACCTCCTCCAGCCCCTACAATTCCCATCCTCCTGTTCAATCCCTCCCTCCCTCCCTCCCTATCTCTGAAACCTCCTCCAGCCCCGACAATTCCCATCCTCCTGTTCAAATCCCTCCCTCCCTATCTCTGTAACCTCCTCCAGCCCCTACAATTCCCATCCTCCTGTTCAAATCCCTCCCTCCCTCCCTCCCTCCCTCCCTATCTCTGTAACCTCCTCCAGCCCCTACAATTCCCATCCTCCTGTTCAAATCCCTCCCTCCCTATCTCTGTAACCTCCTCCAGCCCCGTCAACTCTCATCCTCCTGTTCAAATCCCTCCCTCGCTCCCTATCTCTGTAACCTCCTCCAGCCCCGACAATTCCCATCCTCCTGTTCAAATCCCTCCCTCGCTCCCTCCCTCCCTATCTCTGTAACCTCCTCCAGCTCCGACAATTCTCATCCTCCTGTTCAAATCCCTCCCTCGCCCCCTCCCTCCCTATCTCTGTAACCTCCTCCAGCCCCTACAATTCTCATCCTCCTGTTCAAATCCCTCCCTCCCTATCTCTGTAACCTCCTCCAGCCCCGACAATTCCCATCCTCCTGTTCAAATCCCTCCCTCCCTCCCTATCTCTGTAACCTCCTCCAGCCCCTACAATTCCCATCCTCCTGTTCAAATCCCTCCCTCGCTCCCTCCCTCCCTATCTCTGTAACCTCCTCCAGCCCCGACAATTCTCATCCTCCTGTTCAAATCCTTCCCTCCCCCTCTCCCTCCCTATCTCTGTAACCTTCTCCAGCCCCGACAATTCTCATCCTCCTGTTCAAATCCCTCCCTCCCTCCCTCCCTATCTCTGTAACCTCCTCCAGCCCCGACAATTCTCATCCTCCTGTTCAAATCCCTCCCTCCCTCCCTATCTCTGTAACCTCCTCCAGCCCCGACAATTCCCATTCTCCTGTTCAAATCCCTCCCTCCCTCCCTGCCTCTGTAACCTCCTCCAGCCCCTACAATTCTCATCCTCCTGTTCAAATCCCTCCCTCCCTCCCTCCCTATCTCTGTAACCTCCTCCAGCCCCTACAATTCTCATCCTCCTGTTCAAATCCCTCCCTCCCTCCCTCCCTCCCTATCTCTATAACCTCCTCCAGCCCCGACAATTCCCATCCTCCTGTTCAAATCCCTCCCTCCCTCCCTATCTCTATAACCTCCTCCAGCCCCGACAATTCTCATCCTCCTGTTCAAATCCCTCCCTCGCTCCCTCCCTCCCTATCTCTATAACCTCCTCCAGCCCCGACAATTCCCATCCTCCTGTTCAAATCCCTCCCTCCCTCCCTATCTCTGTAACCTCCTCCAGCCCCGACAATTCTCATCCTCCTGTTCAAATCCCTCCCTCCCTCCCTCCCTCCCTATCTCTATAACCTCCTCCAGCCCCGACAATTCCCATCCTCCTGTTCAAATCCCTCCCTCCCTCCCTATCTCTGTAACCTCCTCCAGCCCCGACAATTCTCATCCTCCTGTTCAAATCCCTCCCTCGCTCCCTCCCTCCCTATCTCTGTAACCTCCTCCAGCCCCTACAATTCTCATCCTCCTGTTCAAATCCCTCCCTCCCTCCCTCCCTCCCTATCTCTGTAACCTCCTCCAGCCCCTACAATTCTCATCCTCCTGTTCAAATCCCTCCCTCCCTCCCTATCTCTGTAATCTCCTCCAGCCCCGACAATTCTCATCCTCCTGTTCAAATCCCTCCCTCCCTCCCTATCTCTGTAACCTCCTCCAGCCCCTACAATTCTCATCCGCCTCTTCAAATCCGCCCCCACCCCCCCGCGTGGAGACTGGGCCTCTGGTCATCAACTGTGACTGGAAACACTTTCCAGCTCAAGGCAAGGGAGCCGGAGGAATTTGCCCAGACGCGGGAAGGGCGCATTCCACACCTATGTGGTCACGGCCCCATGGCCCTGGGCGGAAAACCTGGAATCCAGGCTGACTCATTGGGGCTCATCACCCGAGGCCGGCACAGTCCCGGTCTCCGTATCCCTCGGTCAGACCCACACTCGGAGCACCGTGCACAGTCCCGGTCTCCGTATCCCTCGGTTAGACCCACACTCGGAGCACCGTGCACAGTCCCGGTCTCCGTGTCCCTCGGTTAGACCCACACTCAGAGCACCGTGCACAGTCCCGGTCTCCGTATCCCTCGGTTAGACCCACACTCGGAGCACCGTGCACAGTCCCGGTCTCCGTGTCCCTCGGTTAGACCCACACTCTGAGCACCGTGCACAGTCCCGGTCTCCGTGTCCCTCGGTTAGACCCACACTCAGAGCACCGTGCACAGTCCCGGTCTCCGTATCCCTCGGTTAGACCCACACTCGGAGCACCGTGCACAGTCCCGGTCTCCCTATCCCTCGGTTAGATCCACACTCGGAGCACAGTGCACAGTCCCGGTCTCCGTGTCCCTCGGTCAGACCCACACTCGGAGCACCGTGCACAGTCCCGGTCTCCGTATCCCTCGGTCGGACCCACACTCGGAGCACCGTGCACAGTCCCGGTCTCCGTATCCCTGGGTTAGACCCACACTCGGAGCACCGTGCACAGTCCCGGTCTCCCTATCCCTCGGTTAGCCCCACACACTCGGAGCACCGTGCACAGTCCCGGTCTCCGTATCCCTCGGTTAGACCCACACTCGGAGCACCGTGCACAGTCCCGGTCTCCGTATCCCTCGGTCAGACCCACACTCGGAGCACCGTGCACAGTCCCGGTCTCCGTATCCCTCGGTCAGACCCACACTTGGAGCACCGTGCACAGTCCCGGTCTCCGTGTCCGTCGGTTAGACTCACACTCGGAGCACCGTGCACAGTCCCGGTCTCCGTATCCCTCGGTTAGACCCACACTCGGAGCACCGTGCACAGTCCCGGTCTCCGTATCCCTCGGTCAGACCCACACTCGGAGCACCGTGCACAGTCCCGGTCTCCGTATCCCTCGATCAGACCCACACTCGGAGCACCGTGCACAGTCCCGGTCTCCGTATCCCTCGGTTAGACCCCCACACGGAGCACCGTGCACAGTCCCGGTCTCCGTATCCCTCGGTTAGATCCACACTCGGAGCACCGTGCACAGTCCCGGTCTCCGTATCCCTCGGTTAGACCCACACTCGGAGCACCGTGCACAGTCCCGGTCTCCGTATCCCTCGATCAGACCCACACTCGGAGCACCGTGCACAGTCCCGGTCTCCGTATCCCTCGGTTAGACCCCCACACGGAGCACCGTGCACAGTCCCGGTCTCCGTATCCCTCGGTTAGATCCACACTCGGAGCACCGTGCACAGTCCCGGTCTCCGTATCCCTCGGTTAGATCCACACTCGGAGCACCGTGCACAGACCCGGTCTCCGTATCCCTCGGTTAGACCCACACTCGGAGCACCGTGCACAGCCCCGGTCTCCCTGTCCCTCGGTCAGACCCGCACTCGGTGCACCGTGCACAGTCCCGGTCTCCGTATCCCTCGGTTAGACCCACACTCGGAGCACCGTGCACAGTCCCGGTCTCCGTATCCCTCGGTCAGACCCACACTCGGAGCACCGTGCACAGTCCCGGTCTCCGTATCCCTCGGTTCGACCCACACTCGGAGCACCGTTCACAGTCCCGGTCTCCGTATCCCTCGGTCAGACCCACACTCGGATCACCGTGCACAGTCCCGGTCTCCGTATCCCTCGGTCAGACCCACACTCGGAGCACCGTGCACAGTCCCGGTCTCCGTATCCCTCGGTCAGACCCACACTCGGATCACCGTGCACAGTCCCGGTCTCCGTATCACTCGGTTAGACCCACACTCGGAGCACCGTGCACAGCCCCGGTCTCCGTATCCCTCGGTCAGACCCACACTCGGAGCACCGTGCACAGTCCCGGTCTCCGTATCCCTCCATCAGACCCACACTCGGAGCACCGTGCACAGTCCCCGTCTCCGTATCCCTCGGTTAGACCCACACTCGGAGCACTGTGCACAGTCCCGGTCTCCGTATCCCTCGATCAGACCCACACTCGGAGCACCGTGCACAGTCCCGGTCTCCGTATCACTCGGTTAGACCCACACTCGGAGCACCGTGCACAGCCCCGGTCTCCGTATCCCTCGGTCAGACCCACACTCGGAGCACCGTGCACAGTCCCGGTCTCCGTATCCCTCCATCAGACCCACACTCGGAGCACCGTGCACAGTCCCCGTCTCCGTATCCCTCGGTTAGACCCACACTCGGAGCACTGTGCACAGTCCCGGTCTCCGTATCCCTCGATCAGACCCACACTCGGAGCACCGTGCACAGTCCCGGTCTCCCTATCCCTCGATTAGACCCACACTCGGAGCAACATGCACAGTCTCGGTCTCTGTGTCCCTCGGTCATACCCACACTCGGAGCACCGTGCACAGTCCCGGTCTCCGTATCCCTCGGTCAGACCCACACTCGGAGCACCGTGCACAGTCCCGGTCTCCGTATCACTCGGTTAGACCCACACTCGGATCACCGTGCACAGTCCCGGTCTCCGTATCCCTCGGTTAGTCCCACATTCGGAGCACCGTGCACAGTCCCGGTCTCCCTATCCCTCGGTCAGACCCACACTCGGAGCACCGTGCACAGTCCCGGTCTCCGTATCTCTCGGTCAGACCCATACTCGGAGCACCGTGCACAGTCCCGGTCTCCGTATCCCTCGGTTAGACCCACACTCGGAGCACCGTGCACAGTCCCGGTCTCCCTATCCCTCGGTTAGAAACACACTCGGAGCACCATGCACAGTCCGGTCTCCGTATCCCTCGGTTAGACCCACACTCGGAGCACCGTGCACAGTCCCGGTCTCCGTATCCCTCGGTCAGACCCACACTCGGATCACCGTGCACAGTCCCGGTCTCCGTATCACTCGGTTAGACCCACACTCGGAGCACCGTGCACAGCCCCGGTCTCCGTATCCCTCGGTCAGACCCACACTCGGAGCACCGTGCACAGTCCCGGTCTCCGTATCCCTCCATCAGACCCACACTCGGAGCACCGTGCACAGTCCCCGTCTCCGTATCCCTCGGTTAGACCCACACTCGGAGCACTGTGCACAGTCCCGGTCTCCGTATCCCTCGATCAGACCCACACTCGGAGCACCGTGCACAGTCCCGGTCTCCGTATCACTCGGTTAGACCCACACTCGGAGCACCGTGCACAGCCCCGGTCTCCGTATCCCTCGGTCAGACCCACACTCGGAGCACCGTGCACAGTCCCGGTCTCCGTATCCCTCCATCAGACCCACACTCGGAGCACCGTGCACAGTCCCCGTCTCCGTATCCCTCGGTTAGACCCACACTCGGAGCACTGTGCACAGTCCCGGTCTCCGTATCCCTCGATCAGACCCACACTCGGAGCACCGTGCACAGTCCCGGTCTCCCTATCCCTCGATTAGACCCACACTCGGAGCAACATGCACAGTCTCGGTCTCTGTGTCCCTCGGTCATACCCACACTCGGAGCACCGTGCACAGTCCCGGTCTCCGTATCCCTCGGTCAGACCCACACTCGGAGCACCGTGCACAGTCCCGGTCTCCGTATCACTCGGTTAGACCCACACTCGGATCACCGTGCACAGTCCCGGTCTCCGTATCCCTCGGTTAGTCCCACATTCGGAGCACCGTGCACAGTCCCGGTCTCCCTATCCCTCGGTCAGACCCACACTCGGAGCACCGTGCACAGTCCCGGTCTCCGTATCTCTCGGTCAGACCCATACTCGGAGCACCGTGCACAGTCCCGGTCTCCGTATCCCTCGGTTAGACCCACACTCGGAGCACCGTGCACAGTCCCGGTCTCCCTATCCCTCGGTTAGAAACACACTCGGAGCACCATGCACAGTCCGGTCTCCGTATCCCTCGGTTAGACCCACACTCGGATCACCGTGCACAGTCCCGGTCTCCATATCCCTCGGTCAGACCCACACTCGGAGTACCATGCACAGTCCCGGTCTCCCTATCCCTCGGTTAGACCCACACTCTGAGCACCGTGCACAGTCCCGGTCTCCGTACCCCTCGGTTAGACCCACACTCGGAGCACCGTGCGCAGTCCCGGTCTCCGTATCCCTCGGTTAGACCCACTCTCGGAGCATCGTGCACAGAACCGGTCTCCGTATCCCTCGGTTAGTCCCACACTCGGAGCACCGTGCACAGTCCCGGTCTCCGTATCCCTCGGTTAGACCCACACTCGGAGCACCGTGCACAGTCCCGGTCTCTGTATCCCTCGGTCAGACCCACACTCGGAGCACCGTGCACAGTCCCGGACTTCCTATCCCTCGGTCAGACCCACACTCGGAGCACCGTGCGCAGTCCCGGTCTCCGTATCCCTCGGTAAGACCCACACTCGGAGCACCGTGCACAGTCCCGGTCTCCGTATCCCTCGGTCAGACCCACACTCGGAGCACCGTGCACAGTCCCGGTCTCCCTATCCCTCGGTCAGACCCACACTCGGAGCACTGTGCACAGTCCCGGTCTCCGTATCCCTCGGTCAGACCCACACTCGGAGCACCGTGCACAGTCCCGGTCTCCCTATCCCTCGGTCAGACCCACACTCGGAGCACCGTGCACAGTCCCGGTCTCCGTATCCCTCGGTTAGACCCACACTCAGAGCACCGTGCGCAGTCCCGGTCTCCGTATCCCTCGGTCAGACCACCACTCGGAGCACCGTGCACAGTCCCGGTCTCCGTATCCCTCGGTTAGACCCACACTCAGAGCACCGTGCGCAGTCCCGGTCTCCGTATCCCTCGGTCAGACCCACACTCGGAGCACCGTGCACAGTCCCGGTCTCCGTATCCCTCGGTCAGACCACCACTCGGAGCACCGTGCACAGTCCCGGTCTCCGTATCCCTCGGTTAGACCCACACACGGAGCACCGTGCACAGTCCCGGTCTCTGTATCCCTCGGTCAAACCCACACTCGGAGCACCGTGCACAGTCCCGGTCTCCGTATCCATCGGTCAGACCCACACTCGGAGCACTGTGCACAGTCGCGGTCTCCGTATCCCTCGGTCAGACCCACACTCGGAGCACCGTGCACAGTCCCGGTCTCGCTATCCCTCGGTTAGACCCACACTCTGAGCACGTCTCGATTCAATCTCCCCCTTAACCTTCTCCTCATTGACTCCCTTCTCCCATCGCAAACCCTTCCCCCATTGGGAACACCTCGATTCAATCTCCCCCTTAACCTTCTCCTCATTGACTCCCTTCTCCCATCGCAAACACTTCCCCCATTTGGAACGCCTCGATTCAATCTCCCCCTTAACCTTCTCCTCATTGACTCCCATCGCAAACCCTTCCCCCATTTGGAACGTCTCGATTCAATCTCCCCCTTAACCTTCTCCTCATTGACTCCCATCTCCCATCTCAAACCCTTCCCCCATTTGGAACGTCTCGATTCAATCTCCCCCTTAACCTTCTCCTCATTGACTCCCTTCTCCCATCGCAAACCCTTCCCCCATTGGGAACACCTCGATTCAATCTCCCCCTTAACCTTCTCCTCATTGACTCCCATCGCAAACACTTCCCCCATTTGGAACGTCTCGATTCAATCTTCCCCTTAACCTTCTCCTCATTGACTCCCATCACAAACCCTTCCCCCATTTGGAACGTCTCGATTCAATCTCCCCCTTAACCTTCTCCTCATTGACTCCCATCGCAAACACTTCCCCCATTTGGAACGTCTCGATTCAATCTTCCCCTTAACCTTCTCCTCATTGATTCCCATCTCCCATCGCAAACCCTCCCCCATTTGGAACACCTCGATTCAATCTCCCCCTGAACCTTCTCCTCATTGACTCCCATCTCCCATCCCAAACCCTTCCCCCATTGGGAACGTCTCAATTCAATCTCCCCCTTAACCTTCTCCTCATTGACTCCCATCACAAACCCTTCCCCCATTTGGAAGGTCTCGATTCAATCTCCCCCTTAACCTTCTCCTCATTGACTCCCATCACAAACCCTTCCCCCATTTGGAACGTCTCGATTCAATCTCCCCCTTAACCTTCTCCTCATTGACTCCCATCTCCCATCGCAAACCCTTCCCCCATTTGGAACGCCTCGATTCAATCTCCCCCTTAACCTTCTCCTCATTGACTCCCATCTCCCATCGCAAACCCTCCCCCCATTTTGAACTTCTCGAGAGGGAGGCAATGATCTGGTTGGAGATGGTTCCTGTTGACCTGACCTTGCAGCATGCTCCGATAGGCGGTCTCCGAGATAGCGTAGATGTGTGGCGGGATGTCGTGCCTCTTCTTGCCTCTGTACATTCCCACAATCTGCTCCGTGTAGATGGGAAGGTTCTTGTACGGATTGATGACCACACAAAACAGCCCCGAATATGTCTGCCAGGAACAGAATGAGGTTGTCACAAACTACACCAACTATAGCGGGTCAGGCCCGGGAGCGCTCCGAGTGTGGGTCAAACCGAGGGACACGGAGACCGGGATTGTGCACGGTGCTCCGAGTGTGGGTCTGACCGAGGGATACGGAGACCGGGACTGTGCACGGTGCTCCGAGTGTGGGTCAAACCGAGGGACACGGAGACCGGGACTGTGCACGATGCTCCGAGTGTGGATCTAACCGAGGGATACGGAGACCGGGACTGTGCACGGTGCTCCGAGTGTGGGTCTAACCGAGGGATACGGAGACCGGGACTGTGCACGGTGCTCCCAGTGTGGGTCTGACCGAGGGATACGGAGACCGGGACTGTGCATGGTGCTCCGGGTCTGGGTCTAACCGAGGGATACGGAGACCGGGACTGTGCACGGTGCTCAGAGTGTGGGTCTGACCGAGGGATACGGAGACCGGGACTGTGCATGGTGCTCCGAGTGTGGGTCTAACCGAGGGATACGGAGACCGGGACTGTGCACGGTGCTCCGAGTGTGGGTCTAACCGAGGGATACGGAGACCGGGACTGTGCACGATGCTCCGAGTGTGGGTCTAACCGAGGGATACGGAGACCGGGACTGTGCACGGTGCTCCGAGTGTGGGTCTAACCAAGGGAGACGGAGACCGGGACTGTGCACGGTGCTCCGAGTGTGGGTCTAACCGAGAGATACGGAGACCAGGACTGTGCACGGTGCTCCGAGTGTGGGTCTAACCACGGGAAACGGAGACCAGGACTATGCACGGTGCTCCGAGTGTGGGACTAACAGAGAGATACGGAGACCGGGACTGTTCACGATGATCCGAGTGTGGGTCTAACCGAGGGATAGGGAGACCGAGACTGTGCACGGTGCTCCGAGTGTGGGTCTAATCGAGGGATACGGAGACCGGGACTGTGCACGGTGCTCCGAGTGTGGGTCTAACCGAGGGATACGGAGACCGGGAATGTGCACGGTGCTCCGAGTGTGGGTCTGACCGAGGGATAGGGAGACCGGGACTGTGCACGGTGCTCCGAGTGTGGGTCTAACCGGGGGATACGGAGACCGGGACTGTGCACGGTGCTCCGAGTGTGGGTCTAACCGAGGGATACGGAGACCGGGACTGTGCACTGTGCTCCGAGTGTGGGTCTAACCGAGGGATACGGAGACCGGGAATGTGCACGGTACTCCGAGTGTGGGTCTGACCGAGGGATAGGGAGAGAGGGACTGTGCACGGTGCTCCGAGTGTGGGTCTAACCGAGGGATACGGAGACCGGGACTGTGCACGGTGCTCCGAGTGTGGGTCTGACCGAGGGATATGGAGACCGGGACTGTGCACGATGCTCCGAGTGTGGGTCTGACCGAGTGATACGGAGACCGGGAATGTGCACGGTGCTCCGAGTGTGGGTCTGACCGAGGGATACGGAGACCGGGACTGTGCACGGTGCCCCGAGTGTGGGTCTAACCGAGGGATACGGAGACCGGGACTGTGCACGGTGCTCCGAGTGTGGGTCTAACCGAGGGATACGGAGACCGGGACTGTGCGCGGTGCGCCGAGTGTGGGTCTAACGGAGGGATACGGAGACCGGGACTGTGCACGGTGCTCCGAGTGTGTGTCTGACGGAGGAATACGGAGACCGGGACTGTGCACGGTGCTCCGAGTGTGGGTCTGATCGAGGGTTAGGGAGACCGGGACTGTGCACGGTGCTCCGAGTGTGGGTCTAACCGAGGGATACGGAGACCGGGAATGTGCACGGTGCTCCGAGTGTGGGTCTAACCGAGGGATACGGAGACCGGGAATGTGCACGGTGCTCCGAGTGTGGGTCTAACCGAGGGATACGGACACCGGGAATGTGCACGGTGCTCCGAGTGTGGGTCTAACCGAGGGATACGGAGACCGGGACTGTGCACGGTGCTCCGAGTGTGGGTCTGACCGAGGGATACGGAGACCGGGACTGTGCACGGTGCTCCGAGTGTGGGTCTGACCGAGGGATACGGAGACCGGGACTGTGCACGGTGCCCCGAGTGTGGGTCTAACCGAGGGATACGGAGACCGGGACTGTGCACGGTGCACCGAGTGTGGGTCGAACCGAGGGATACGGAGACCGGGACTGTGCACGGTGCTCCCAGTGTGTGTCTGATCGAGGGATACGGATACCGGGACTGTGCACGGTGCTCCGAGTGTGGGTATAACAGAGGGATACGGAGAGCGGGATTGTGCACGGTGCTCCGAGTGTGGGTCTGACCGAGGGATACGGAGACTGGGACTGTGCACGGTGCTCCGAGTGTGGGTCTAACCGAGGGATGCGGAGACCGGGGCTGTGCACGGTGCCCCGAGTGTGGGTCTAACCGAGGGATACGGAGACCGGGGCTGTGCACGGTGCTCCGAGTGTGGGTCTGACCGAGGGATATGGAGACCGGGACTGTGCACGGTGCTCCGAGTGTGGGTCTAACCGAGAGATACGGAGACCGGGACTGTGCACGGTGCTCCGAATGTGGGTCTAACCGAGGGACACAGAGACCGGGACTGTGCACGGTGCTCTGAGTGTGGGTCTAACCGAGCGATACGGAGACCAGGACTGTGCACGGTGCTCCCAGTGTGGGTCTAACCGAGGGATACGGAGACCGGGACTGTGCACGGTGCTCCCAGTGTGGGTCTAACCGAGGGATACGGAGACCGGGACTGTGCACGGTGCTCCAAGTGTGGGTCGAACCGAGGTATACGGAGACCGGGACTGTGCACGGTGCCCAGAGTGTGGGTCCGACCGAGGGACACGGAGACCGGTACTGTGCACGGTGCTCCGAGTGTGGGTCTGACCGAGGGATACAGAGTCCGGGACTGTGCACGGTGCTCCGAGTGTGGGTCTAACCGAGGGATACGGAGACCGGGACTGTGCACGGTGCTCCGAGTGTGGGTCTGACCGAGGGATAGGTAGATGGGACGGTGCACAGTGCTCCGAGTGTGGGTCTAACCGAGGGATACGGAGACCGGGACTGTGCACGGTGCCCCGAGTGTGGGTCTAACCGAGGGATACGGAGACCGGGACTGTGCACGGTGCTCCGAGTGTGGGTCTAACCGAGGGATACGGAGACCGGGACAGTGCATGGTGCTCCGAGTGTGGGTCTAACCGAGGGATACGGAGACCGGGACTGTGCGCGGTGCTCCGAGTGTGGGTGTAACCGAGGGATTGGGAGAGAGGGACTGTGCACCGTGCTCCGAGTGTGGGTCTAACCGAGGGATACGGAGACCGGGATTGTGCACGGTGCTCCGAGTGTGGGTCCAACCGAGGGATACGGGGACCGGGACTGTGCACGGTGCTCCGAGTGTGGGTCTAAGCGAGGGATACGGAGACCGGGACTGTGCACGGTGCTCCGAGTGTGGGTCTGACCGAGGGATACGGAGACCGGGACTGTGCACGGTGCTCCGAGTGTGGGTCTAACCGAGGGATAGGGAGACCGGGACTGTGCACGGTGCTCCGACTGTGGGTCTAACCGAGGGATACGGAGACCGGGACTGTGCACGGTGCTCCGAGTGTGGGTCTAACCGAGGGATACGGAGACGGGGACTGTGCATGGTGCTCCGAGTGTGGGTCTAACCGAGGGATACGGAGACTGGGACTGTGCACGGTGCTCCGAGTGTGGGTCTAACCGAGGGATACGGAGACCGGGACTGTGCACGGTGCTCAGAGTGTGGGTTTAACCGAGGGTTACGGAGACCGGGACTGTGCACGGTGCTCCGAGTGTGGGTCTAACCAAGGGTTACGGAGGCTGGGACTGTGCACTGTGCTCCGAGTGGGGGTCTAACTCAGGGATACGGAGAGCGGAACTGTGCACGGTGTTCCGAGTGTGGGTCTAGCCGAGGGATAGGGAGACCGGGGCTGTGCACGGTGCGCCGAGTGTGGGTCTGACCGAGGGATCGGGAGACCGGGACTGTGCACGGTGCTCCGAGTGTGGGTCTAACCGAGGGATACGGAGACCGGGACTGTGCACGGTGCTCCGAGTGTCGGTCTGACTGAGGGATACGGAGACCGGGACTGTGCACGGTGCCCCGAATGTGGCTCTGACCGAGGGACACGGAGACCGGGACTGTGCACGGTGCTCCGAGTGTGGGTCTGATCGAGGGATACGGAGACCGGGACTGTGCACGGTGCTCCGAGTGTGGGTCTAACCGAGGGATACGGAGACCGGGACTGTGCACGGTGCTCCGAGTGTGGGTCTGACCGAGGAATACAGAGACCGGGACTGTGCATGGTGCTCCGAGCGTGGGTCTAACTGGGGGATACGGAGACCGGGATTGTGCACGGTGCGGGAGTGT
This sequence comes from Scyliorhinus torazame, assembly GCF_047496885.1. Classification (NCBI taxonomy): domain Eukaryota; kingdom Metazoa; phylum Chordata; class Chondrichthyes; order Carcharhiniformes; family Scyliorhinidae; genus Scyliorhinus; species Scyliorhinus torazame. The sequence continues at coordinate 86,806,885 of NC_092729.1, read as the reverse complement.
GGGTCTAACCGAGGGATACGGAGACCGGGACTGTGCACTGTGCTCCGAGTGTGGGTCTAACCGAGGGATAGGGAGAGAGGGACTGTGCACGGTGCTCCGAGTGTGGGTCTAACCGAGGGATACGGAGACCGGGACTGTGCACGGTGTCCCGAGTGTGGGTCTAACCGAGGGACACGGAGACCGGGACTGTGCACGGTGCTCCGAGTGTGGGTCTGACCGAGGGATACGGAGACCGGGGCTGTGCACGGTGCTCCGAGTGTGGGTGTAACCGAGGGATTGGGAGAGAGGGACTGCGCACGGTGCTCCGAGTGTGGGTCTGACCGAGGGACACGGAGACCGGGACTGTGCACGGTGCTCCGAGTGTGGGTCTGACCGAGGGACACGGAGACCGGGACTGTGCACGGTGCTCCGAGTGTGGGTCTGATCGAGGGATACGGAGACCGGGACTGTGCACGGTGCTCCGAGTGTGGGTCTAACCGAGGGATGCGGAGACCGGGACTGTGCACGGTGCTCCGAGTGTGGGTCTGACCGAGGGATACAGAGACCGGGACTGTGCACGGTGCTCCGAGCGTGGGTCTAACCGAGGGATACGGAGACCGGGACTGTGCACTGTGCTCCGAGTGTGGGTCTAACCGAGGGATACGGAGACCGGGACTGTGCACGATGCTCCGTGTGTGGGTCTAACCGAGGGATAGGGAGACCGGGACTGTGCACGGTGCTCCGAGTGTGGGTCTGACCGAGGGATACGGAGACAGGGACTGTGCACGGTGCTCCGAGTGTGGGTCTAACCGAGGGTTTCGGAGACCGGGACTGTGCACGGTGCTCCGAGTGTGGGTCGAACCGAGGGATACGGAGACCGGGACTGTGCACGGTGCTCCGAGTGTGGGTCTAACCGAGGGATGCGGAGACCGGGACTGTGCACGGTGCTCCGAGTGTGGGTCTGACCGAGGGATACGGAGACCGGGATTGTGCACGGTGCTCCGAATGTGGGTCTAACCGAGGGATACGGAGACCGGGACTGTGCACTGTGCTCCGAGTGTGGGTCTAACCGAGGGATACGGAGACCGGAACTGTGCACGGTGCTCCGAGTGTGGGTCTAACCGAGGGATAGGGAGACCGGGACTGTGCACAGTGCTCCGAGTGTGGGTCTGACCGAGGGATACGGAGACAGGGACTGTGCACGGCGCTCCGAGTGTGGGTCTAACCGAGGGTTTCGGAGACCGGGACTGTACACGGTGCTCCGAGTGTGGGTCTGACCGAGGGATAGGGAGACCGGGACTGTGCACGGTGCTCCGAGTGTGGGTCTAACCGAGGGAGACGGAGACCGGGACTGTGCACGGTGCTCCGAGTGTGGGTCTGACCGAGGGATACGGAGATCGGGACTGTGCACGGTGCTCCGAGTATGGGTCTGACCGAAGGATACGGAGACCGGGACTGTGCACGGTGCTCCGAGTGTGGGTCTGACCGAGCGATACAGAGACCGGGACTGTGCACGGTGCTCCGAGTGTGGGTCTAACCGAGGGATACGGAGACCGGGACTGTGCACGGTGCTCCGAGTGTGGGTCTAACCGAGGGATACGGAGACCGGGACTGTGCACAGTGCTCCGAGTGTGGGTCTGACCGAGGGATACGGAGATCGGGACTGTGCACGGTGCTCCGAGTATGGGTCTGACCGAGGGATACGGAGACCGGGACTGTGCACGGTGCTCCGAGTGTGGGTCTGACCGAGCGATACGGGGATCGGGAATGTGCACGGTGCTCCGAGTGTGGGTCTGACCGGGGGATAGGGAGACAGTGACTGTGCACGGTGCTCCGAGTGTGGGTCTGACCGAGGGATACGGAGACCGGGATTGTGCACGGTGCTCCGAATGTGGGTCAAACCGAGGGATACGGAGACCGGGACTGTGCACTGTGCTCCGAGTGTGGGTCTAACCGAGGGATACGGAGACCGGGACTGTGCACGGTGCTCCGAGTGTGGGTCTAACCGAGGGATAGGGAGACCGGGACTGTGCACAATGCTCCGAGTGTGGGTCTGACCGAGGGATACGGAGACAGGGACTGTGCACGGTGCTCCGAGTGTGGGTCTAACCGAGGGTTTCGGAGACCGGGACTGTACACGGTGCTCCGAGTGTGGGTCTGACCGAGGGATAGGGAGACCGGGACTGTGCACGGTGCTCCGAGTGTGGGTCTAACCGAGGGAGACGGAGACCGGGACTGTGCACGGTGCTCCGAGTGTGGGTCTGACCGAGGGATACGGAGATCGGGACTGTGCACGGTGCTCAGAGTATGGGTCTGACCGAAGGATACGGAGACCGGGACTGTGCACGGTGCACCGAGTGTGGGTCTGACCGAGCGATACAGAGACCGGGACTGTGCACGGTGCTCCGAGTGTGGGTCTGACCGAGGGATACGGAGACCGGGACTGTGCACGGTGCTCCGAGTGTGGGTCTAACCGAGGGAGACGGAGACCGGGACTGTGCACGGTGCTGCGAGTGTGGGTCTGACCGAGGGATACGGAGATCGGGACTGTGCACGGTGCTCCGAGTATGGGTCTGACCGAGGGATACGGAGACCGGGACTGTGCACGGTGCTCCGAGTGTGGGTTTGACCGAGCGATACAGGGATCGGGAATGTGCACGGTGCTCCGAGTGTGGGTCTGACCGGGGGATAGGGAGACAGTGACTGTGCACGGTGCTCCGAGTGTGGGTCTAACCGAGGGATACGGAGACCGGGACTGTGCACGGTGCTCCGAGTGTGGGTCTGACCGAGGGATACGGAGACCGGGACTGTGCACGGTGCTCCGAGTGTGGGTCTGACCGAGGGATACGGAGACCGGGACTGTGCACGGTGCTCCGAGTGTGGGTCTGACCGAGGGATACGGAGACCGGGACTGTGCACTGTGCTCCGAGTGTGGGTCTAACCGAGGGATACGGACACCGGGAATGTGCACGGTGCTCCGAGGGTGGGTCTGACCGAGGTATACGGAGACCGGGACTGTGCACGGTGCTCCGAGTGTGGGTCTGACCGAGGGATACGGAGACCGGGACTGTGCATGGTGCTCCGAGTGTGGGTATAACCGAGGGACACAGAGACCGGGACTGTGCACGGTGCTCCGAGTGTGGGTCTGACCGAGGGATACGGAGACCGGGACTGTGCACGGTGCTCTGAGTGTGGGTCTAACCGAGGGATACGGAGACCGGGACTGTGCATGGTGCTCCGAGTGTGGGCCTGACCGAGGGATACGGAGACCGGGGCTGTGCACGGTGCCCCGAGTGTGGGTCTAACCGAGGGATTAGGAGACCGGGACTGTGCACGGTGCTCCGAGTGTGGGTCTAACCGAGGGATACGGAGACCGGGACTGTGCACGGTGCTCCGAGTGTGGGTCTAACCGAGGGATACGGAGACCGGGACTGTGCACGGTGCTCAGAGTGTGGGTCTGACCGAGGGATACGGAGACCGGAACTGTGCACAGTGCTCTGAATGTGGGTCTAACCGAGGGATACGGAGACCGGGACTGTGCACGGTGTTCTGTGTGAGAGTCTGACCGAGGGATATGGAGACCGGGACTGTGCACGGTGCTCCGAGTGTGGGTCTATCCGAGGGACATGGAGACCGGGACTGTGCACGGTGCTCCGAGTGTGGGTCGAACCGAGGGATACGGAGACCGGGAATGTGCACGGTGCTCCCAGTGTGGGTCTGATCGAGGGATACAGAGACCGGGACTGTGCACGGTGCTCCGAGTGTGGGTCTAACCGAGGGATACGGAGACCGGGACTGTGCACGGTGCTCCGAGTGTGGGTCGAACCGAGGGATACGGAGACCGGGAATGTGCACGGTGCTCCCAGTGTGGGTCTTATCGAGGGATACAAAGACCGGGACTGTGCACGGTGCTCCGAGTGTGGGTCTAACCGAGGGATAAGGAGAACGGGACTGTGCACTGTGTTCCGAGTGTGGGTATAACAGAGGGATACGGAGACCGGGACTGTGCACGGTGCCCCGAGTGTGGGTCTAACCGAGGGATACGGAGACCAGGGCTGTGCACGGTGCTCCGAGTGTGGGTCTGACCGAGGGATAGGTAGAGAGGGACTGTGCACGGTGCTCCGAGTGTGGGTCTAACCGAGGGATACGGAGACCGGGACTGTGCACGGTGCCCCGAGTGTGGGTCTAACCGAAGGATACGGAGACCGGGACTGTGCACGGTGCTCCGAGTGTGGATGTAACCGAGGGATTGGGAGAGAGGGACTGTGCACCGTGCTCCGAGTGTGGGTCTAACCGAGGGATACGGAGACCGGGACTGTGCACGGTGCTCCGAGTGTGGGTCTAACCGAGGGATACGGAGACCGGGACTGTGCACGGTGCTCCGAGTGTGGGTCTAACCGAGGGATACGGAGACCGGGCCTGTGCACGGTGCTCCGAGTGTGGGTCTAACCGAGGGATACGGAGACCGGGACTGTGCACGGTGCTCCGAGTGTGGGTCTAACCGAGGGATACGGAGACAGGGACTGTGCACGGTGCTCCGAGTGTGGGTCTAACCGAGGGATACGGAGACCGGGACTGTGCACGGTGCTCCGAGTGGGGGTCTAACTCAGGGATACGGAGAGCGGAACTGTGCACGGTGTTCCGAGTGTGGGTCTAACTCAGGGATACGGAGAGCGGAACTGTGCACGGTGTTCCGAGTGTGTGTCTAGCCGAGGGATAGGGAGACCGGGGCAGTGCACGGTGCGCCGAGTGTGGGTCTGACCGAGGGATCGGGAGACCGGGACTGTGCACGGTGCCCCGAGTGTGGGTCTAACCGAGGGATAGGGAGACCGCGACTGTGCACGGTGCTCCGAGTGTGGGTCTAACCGAGGGATACGGAGACCGGGACTGTGCACGGTGCTCCGACTGTGGGTCTAACCGAGGGATACGGAGACCGGGACTGTGCACGGTGCTCCGAGTGTGGGTCTAACCGAGGGATACGGAGACGGGGACTGTGCATGGTGCTCCGAGTGTGGGTCTAACCGAGGGATACGGAGACTGGGACTGTGCACGGTGCTCCGAGTGTGGGTCTAACCGAGGGATACGGAGACCGGGACAGTGCACGGTGCACAGAGTGTGGGTTTAACCGAGGGTTACGGAGACCGGGACTGTGCACGGTGCTCCGAGTGTGGGTCTAACCAAGGGTTACGGAGGCTGGGACTGTGCACGGTGCTCCGAGTGGGGGTCTAACTCAGGGATACGGAGAGCGGAACTGTGCACGGTGTTCCGAGTGTGGGTCTAGCCGAGGGATAGGGAGACCGGGGCTGTGCACGGTGCGCCGAGTGTGGGTCTGACCGAGGGATCGGGAGACCGGGACTGTGCACGGTGCTCCGAGTGTGGGTCTAACCGAGGGATACGGAGACCGGGACTGTGCACGGTGCTCCGAGTGTCGGTCTGACTGAGGGATACGGAGACCGGGACTGTGCACGGTGCCCCGAATGTGGCTCTGACCGAGGGACACGGAGACCGGGACTGTGCACGGTGCTCCGAGTGTGGGTCTGATCGAGGGATACGGAGACCGGGACTGTGCACGGTGCTCCGAGTGTGGGTTTAACCGAGGGATACGGAGACCGGGACTGTGCACGGTGCTCCGAGTGTGGGTCTGACCGAGGAATACAGAGACCGGGACTGTGCTTGGTGCTCCGAGCGTGGGTCTAACTGGGGGATACGGAGACCGGGATTGGGCACGGTGCTCCGAGTGTGGGTCTAACCGAGGGATACGGAGACCGGGACTGTGCACTGTGCTCCGAGTGTGGGTCTAACCGAGGGATAGGGAGAGAGGGACTGTGCACGGTGCTCCGAGTGTGGGTCTAACCGAGGGATACGGAGACCGGGACTGTGCACGGTGTCCCGAGTGTGGGTCTAACCGAGGGACACGGAGACCGGGACTGTGCACGGTGCTCCGAGTGTGGGTCTGACCGAGGGATACGGAGACCGGGGCTGTGCACGGTGCTCCGAGTGTGGGTGTAACCGAGGGATTGGGAGAGAGGGACTGTGCACGGTGCTCCGAGTGTGGGTCTGACCGAGGGACACGGAGACCGGGACTGTGCACGGTGCTCCGAGTGTGGGTCTGACCGAGGGACACGGAGACCGGGACTGTGCACGGTGCTCCGAGTGTGGGTCTGATCGAGGGATACGGAGACCGGGACTGTGCACGGTGCTCCGAGTGTGGGTGTAACCGAGGGATTGGGAGAGAGGGACTGTGCACGGTGCTCCGAGTGTGGGTCTAACCGAGGGATACGGAGACCGGGACTGTGCACGGTGCCCCGAGTGTGGGTCTAACCGAAGGATACGGAGACCGGGACTGTGCACGGTGCTCCGAGTGTGGATGTAACCGAGGGATTGGGAGAGAGGGACTGTGCACCGTGCTCCGAGTGTGGGTCTAACCGAGGGATACGGAGACCGGGACTGTGCACGGTGCTCCGAGTGTGGGTCTAACCGAGGGATACGGAGACCGGGACTGTGCACGGTGCTCCGAGTGTGGGTCTAACCGAGGGATACGGAGACCGGGCCTGTGCACGGTGCTCCGAGTGTGGGTCTAACCGAGGGATACGGAGACCGGGACTGTGCACGGTGCTCCGAGTGTGGGTCTAACCGAGGGATACGGAGACAGGGACTGTGCACGGTGCTCCGAGTGTGGGTCTAACCGAGGGATACGGAGACCGGGACTGTGCACGGTGCTCCGAGTGGGGGTCTAACTCAGGGATACGGAGAGCGGAACTGTGCACGGTGTTCCGAGTGTGGGTCTAACTCAGGGATACGGAGAGCGGAACTGTGCACGGTGTTCCGAGTGTGTGTCTAGCCGAGGGATAGGGAGACCGGGGCAGTGCACGGTGCGCCGAGTGTGGGTCTGACCGAGGGATCGGGAGACCGGGACTGTGCACGGTGCCCCGAGTGTGGGTCTAACCGAGGGATAGGGAGACCGCGACTGTGCACGGTGCTCCGAGTGTGGGTCTAACCGAGGGATACGGAGACCGGGACTGTGCACGGTGCTCCGACTGTGGGTCTAACCGAGGGATACGGAGACCGGGACTGTGCACGGTGCTCCGAGTGTGGGTCTAACCGAGGGATACGGAGACGGGGACTGTGCATGGTGCTCCGAGTGTGGGTCTAACCGAGGGATACGGAGACTGGGACTGTGCACGGTGCTCCGAGTGTGGGTCTAACCGAGGGATACGGAGACCGGGACAGTGCACGGTGCACAGAGTGTGGGTTTAACCGAGGGTTACGGAGACCGGGACTGTGCACGGTGCTCCGAGTGTGGGTCTAACCAAGGGTTACGGAGGCTGGGACTGTGCACGGTGCTCCGAGTGGGGGTCTAACTCAGGGATACGGAGAGCGGAACTGTGCACGGTGTTCCGAGTGTGGGTCTAGCCGAGGGATAGGGAGACCGGGGCTGTGCACGGTGCGCCGAGTGTGGGTCTGACCGAGGGATCGGGAGACCGGGACTGTGCACGGTGCTCCGAGTGTGGGTCTAACCGAGGGATACGGAGACCGGGACTGTGCACGGTGCTCCGAGTGTCGGTCTGACTGAGGGATACGGAGACCGGGACTGTGCACGGTGCCCCGAATGTGGCTCTGACCGAGGGACACGGAGACCGGGACTGTGCACGGTGCTCCGAGTGTGGGTCTGATCGAGGGATACGGAGACCGGGACTGTGCACGGTGCTCCGAGTGTGGGTTTAACCGAGGGATACGGAGACCGGGACTGTGCACGGTGCTCCGAGTGTGGGTCTGACCGAGGAATACAGAGACCGGGACTGTGCTTGGTGCTCCGAGCGTGGGTCTAACTGGGGGATACGGAGACCGGGATTGGGCACGGTGCTCCGAGTGTGGGTCTAACCGAGGGATACGGAGACCGGGACTGTGCACTGTGCTCCGAGTGTGGGTCTAACCGAGGGATAGGGAGAGAGGGACTGTGCACGGTGCTCCGAGTGTGGGTCTAACCGAGGGATACGGAGACCGGGACTGTGCACGGTGTCCCGAGTGTGGGTCTAACCGAGGGACACGGAGACCGGGACTGTGCACGGTGCTCCGAGTGTGGGTCTGACCGAGGGATACGGAGACCGGGGCTGTGCACGGTGCTCCGAGTGTGGGTGTAACCGAGGGATTGGGAGAGAGGGACTGTGCACGGTGCTCCGAGTGTGGGTCTGACCGAGGGACACGGAGACCGGGACTGTGCACGGTGCTCCGAGTGTGGGTCTGACCGAGGGACACGGAGACCGGGACTGTGCACGGTGCTCCGAGTGTGGGTCTGATCGAGGGATACGGAGACCGGGACTGTGCACGGTGCTCCGAGTGTGGGTCTAACCGAGGGATGCGGAGACCGGGACTGCGCACGGTGCTCCGAGTGTGGGTCTGACCGAGGGATACAGAGACCGGGACTGTGCACGGTGCTCCGAGCGTGGGTCTAACCGAGGGATACGGAGACCGGGACTGTGCACTGTGCTCCGAGTGTGGGTCTAACCGAGGGATACGGAGACCGGGACTGTGCACGGTGCTCCGTGTGTGGGTCTAACCGAGGGATAGGGAGACCGGGACTGTGCACGGTGCTCCGAGTGTGGGTCTGACCGAGGGATACGGAGACAGGGACTGTGCACGGTGCTCCGAGTGTGGGTCTAACCGAGGGTTTCGGAGACCGGGACTGTGCACGGTGCTCCGAGTGTGGGTCGAACCGAGGGATACGGAGACCGGGACTGTGCACGGTGCTCCGAGTGTGGGTCTAACCGAGGGATGCGGAGACCGGGACTGTGCACGGTGCTCCGAGGGTGGGTCTGACCGAGGTATACGGAGACCGGGACTGTGCACGGTGCTCCGAGTGTGGGTCTGACCGAGGGATACGGAGACGGGGACTGTGCACGGTGCTCCGAGTGTGGGTATAACCGAGGGACACAGAGACCGGGACTGTGCACGGTGCTCCGAGTGTGGGTCTGACCGAGGGATACGGAGACCGGGACTGTGCACGGTGCTCTGAGTGTGGGTCTAACCGAGGGATACGGAGACCGGGACTGTGCATGGTGCTCCGAGTGTGGGCCTGACCGAGGGATACGGAGACCGGGGCTGTGCACGGTGCCCCGAGTGTGGGTCTAACCGAGGGATTAGGAGACCGGGACTGTGCACGGTGCTCCGAGTGTGGATCTAACCGAGGGATACGGAGACCGGGACTGGCACGGTGCTCCGAGTGTGGGTCTGACCGAGGGTACGGAGACCGGGACTGTGCACGGTGCTCCGAGTGTGGTTCTAACCGAGGGATACGGAGACCGGGACTGGGCACGGTGCTCCGAGTGTGGGTCTAACCGAGGGATACTGAGACCGGGACTGTGCACGGTGCTCCGAGTGTGGGTCTAACCGAGGGATACGGAGACCGGGACTGTGCACGGTGCTCCCAGTGTGGGTCTAACCGAGGGATAGGGAGACCGGGACTGTGCACGGTGCTCCGAGTGTGGGTCTGACCGAGGGATACGGAGACCGGGAATGTGTACGGTGCTGCGAGTGTGGGTCTGACCGAGGGATACGGAGACCGGGACTGTGCACGGTGCTCCGAGTGTGGGTCTAACCGAGGGATATGGAGACCGGGACTGTGCACGGTGCTCCGAGTGTAGGTCTAACCGAGGGATACGGAGACCGGGACTGTGCACGGTGCTCCGAGTGTGGGTCTGACCGAGGGATACGGAGACCGGGACTGTGCACGGTGCTCCGAGTGTGGGTCTAACCGAGGGATACGGAGACCGGGACTGTGCACGGTGCTCCGAGTGTGGGTCTAACCGAGGGATACGGAGACCGGGACTGTGCACGGTGCTCCGAGTGTGGGTCTAACCGAGGGATACGGAGACCGGGACTGTGCACGGTGCTCCCAGTGTGGGTCTAACCGAGGGATAGGGAGACCAGAGCGGTAGAGAGAGAGGGACCGATACGGAGAGAGAAAGGGACAGAGACAGAGAGAGAGAGACAGAGACAGACAGAGACAGACAGAGACAGACAGAGACAGAGAGAGACAGAGAGAGACAGAGAGACAGAGAGACAGAGAGAGAGACAGAGACAGAGAGACAGAGACAGAGAGAGACAGAGAGACAGAGACAGAGACAGAGAGAGACAGAGAGAGACAGAGAGAGACAGAGAGAGACAGAGAGAGACAGAGAGAGAGACAGAGAGAGAGCGCGAGAGAGAGAGACAGAGCGAGAGAGAGACAGAGCGAGAGAGAGAGAGAGAGACAGAGCGCGAGGAAGAGAGACAGAGCGCGAGGGAGAGAGACAGAACGAGAGACAGAGCGCGAGAGGGAGAGACAGAGCGCGAGAGGGAGAGACAGAGCGAGAGAGGGAGAGACAGAGCGAGAGAGGGAGAGACAGAGCGAGAGAGGGAGAGACAGAGCGAGAGAGGGAGAGACAGAGCGAGAGAGGGAGAGACAGAGCGAGAGAGAGAGAGACAGAGCGAGATAGAGACAGTGCGCGAGAGAGAGACAGAGCGCGAGAGAGAGAGAGATAGAGCGGCAGAGAGAGAGAGAGAGAGACAGAGCGAGAGAGAGACAGAGCGAGAGAGAGACAGAGACAGAGAGACAGAGACAGAGAGAGACAGAGACAGAGACAGAGAGAGACAGAGAGAGACAGAGAGAGACAGAGAGAGACAGAGAGAGAGACAGAGAGAGAGCGCGAGAGAGAGAGACAGAGCGCGAGAGAGACAGAGCGCGAGAGAGAGACAGAGCGCGAGAGAGAGACAGAGCGCGAGAGAGAGACAGAGCGCGAGAGAGAGAGACAGAGCGCGAGAGAGAGACAGAGCGCGAGAGAGAGACAGAGCGCGAGAGAGAGACAGAGCGCGAGAGAGAGACAGAGCGCGAGAGAGAGACAGAGCGCGAGAGAGAGACAGAGCGCGAGAGAGAGACAGAGCGCGAGAGAGAGACAGAGCGCGAGAGACAGAGCGCGAGAGAGAGACAGAGCGAGAGAGAGAGACAGAGCGCGAGAGAGAGACAGAGCGCGAGAGAGAGACAGAGCGCAAGAGAGAGACAGTGCGCGAGAGAGAGACAGAGCGCGAGAGAGAGACAGAGAGCGAGAGAGAGACAGAGCGCGAGAGAGAGACAGAGCCCGAGAGAGAGAGACAGAGCGAGAGAGAGAGACAGAGCGCGAGAGAGAGACAGAGCGCGAGAGAGACAGAGCGCGAGAGAGACAGAGCGAGAGAGAGACAGAGCGAGAGAGAGAGAGACAGAGCGCGAGAGAGAGACAGAGCGCGAGAGAGAGACAGAGCGAGCGCGAGAGGCAGAGCGAGCGCGAGAGGCAGAGTGAGCGCGAGAGGCAGAGCGAGCGCGAGAGGGAGACAGAGCGCGAGAGAGAGACAGAGCGCGAGAGAGAGACAGAGAGCGAGAGAGAGACAGAGAGCGAGAGAGAGACAGAGCGCGAGAGAGAGACAGAGCGCGAGAGAGAGACAGAGCGCGAGAGAGAGACAGAGCGCGAGAGAGAGACAGAGCGCGAGAGAGAGACAGAGCGCGAGAGAGAGACGGCGCGCGAGAGAGAGACGGAGCGCGAGAGAGAGACGGAGCGCGAGAGAGAGACAGAGCGCGAGAGAGAGACAGAGCGCGAGAGAGAGACAGAGCGCGAGAGAGAGACAGAGCGCGAGAGAGAGACAGAGCGCGAGAGAGAGACAGAGCGCGAGAGAGAGACAGAGCGCGAGAGAGAGACAGAGCGCGAGAGAGAGACAGAGCGCGAGAGAGAGACAGAGCGCGAGAGAGAGACAGAGCGCGAGAGAGAGACAGAGCGCGAGAGAGAGACAGAGCGCGAGAGAGAGACAGAGCGCGAGAGAGAGACAGAGCGCGAGAGAGAGACAGAGCGCGAGAGAGAGACAGAGCGCGAGAGAGAGACAGAGCGCGAGAGAGAGACAGATCGCGAGAGAGAGACAGAGCGCGAGAGAGAGACAGAGCGCGAGAGAGTGACAGAGCGCGAGAGAGTGACAGAGCGCGAGAGAGTGACAGAGCGCGAGAGAGAGACAGAGCGCGAGAGAGAGACAGAGCGCGAGAGAGAGACAGAGCGCGAGAGAGAGACAGAGCGCGAGAGAGAGACAGAGCGCGAGAGAGAGACAGAGCGAGAGAGAGAGACAGAGCGCGAGAGAGAGACAGAGCGCGAGAGAGAGACAGAGCGCGAGAGAGAGACAGAGCGCGAGAGAGAGACAGAGCGCGAGAGAGAGACGGAGCGCGAGAGAGAGACAGAGAGAGAGACAGAGAGCGAGAGAGAGACAGAACGAGAGAGATAGACAGAACGAGAGAGGTAGACAGAACGAGAGAGGTAGACAGAACGAGAGAGAGAGACAGAACGAGAGAGAGAGACAGAACGAGAGAGAGATAGAACGAGAGAGAGAGACAGAGCGAGACAGAGAGAGACAGAGAGAGAGAGAGAGAGACAGAGCGAGACAGAGCGAGAGAGAGACACAGAGGAATGTCGACGAGCAGACTCACGTAGATGAGCCCCGAGTAGTAACGATCCTTCAGGTTGTGGAGCACGGACGCCTCGTTGAGGCAGGTCAGCTCCGCCATGTCCTCCACCTTGGCGAACTTGGGCGGGTTCATCCGCTGCACGTCAGCCTTGGGCACGGTGACCCGCCGTCCGCTCTCGGCCAGCTCCACGGCCACCTCGTCGGCCCGCTCCTCCGCCACGGCGGCCGCCTCGAAGCCGTGCCTCTCCGAGGGCACCCAGACCAGGCGGCGGGCCGTCCAGTCCGCCTGGCTCGCGGCGTTGGCCGTGTAGCCGCGGTCGGCAAACAGGTACCGCTCGGCGTCATCGTGGGAGCCGCGCCGCGACATCGCTCCGTCCTCTCGGTGCCTCGCCTACCTGCGGAGGCGAAGGGGAAGCAGGAAAGGCGGCGATTAGTCACGGCATATCAGAATCCCGGACGAACCCCCAATTTCATCACAATCTTCCATCGGGCGATACAAAAGTCTGTGAACACGCGCAAACAGATTCAGAGATCGCCCTGGTACCAGGCTCTTAAACGACCCTCTTCTGGGCTGACCTCATTAACACTACTCCCCGGTCCGCTCCACCCGATGCCGGTGTTTATGTCGTTACATTGTGTACCTTTTGTGGCCCTATTATGTATTTTCTTCCCACGTCCTCGAGCTGCTCGCAGAAAAATACCTCTCCCCGTAACTCGGTCCACGTGACGATCGAACTAAACCCAAACCAAATCGAAATCCCGGACGAGCCCCCAAATTAATCACGACCGCAGACCACGGCCCGACAGTGGCCAGGGCTCCGGACCGAAACCACAGCGATGAGGAGCAATGTGGAGTCTAGACGGTAGTGACCCTGTGGACAATTTAACACGGCCAATCCACCTAACCTGCACATCTTTGGACACTAAGGGACAATTTAACACGGCCAATCCACCTAACCTGCACATCTTTGGACACTGAGGGACAATTTAACCCGGCTAATCCACCTAACCTGTACATCTTTGGACACTAAGGGACAATTTAACACGGCCAATCCACCTAACCTGCACATCTTTGGACACTAAGGGCAATTTAACACGGCCAATCCACCTAACCTGTACATCTTTGGACACTAAGGGACAATTTAACACGGCCAATCCACCTAACCTGCACATCTTTTGACACTAAGGGACAATTTAACACGGCCAATCCACCTAACCTGCACATCTTTGGACACTAAGCGACAATTTATCACGGCCAATCCACCTAACCTGCACATCTTTGGACACTAAGGGACAATTTAACATGGCCAATCCACCTAACCTGCACATCTTTGGACACTAAGCGACAATTTATCACGGCCAATCCACCTAACCTGCACATCTTTGGACACTAAGGGACAATTTATCACGGCCAATCCACCTAACCTGCACATCTTTGGACACTAAGGGACAATTTATCACGGCCAATCCACCTAACCTGCACATCTTTGGACACTAAGGGACAATTTAACACGGCCAATCCACCTAACCTGTACATCTTTGGACACTAAGGGACAATTTAACACGGCCAATCCACCTAACCTGGACATCTTTGGACACTAAGGGACAATTTAACACGGCCAATCCACCTAACCTGCACATCTTTTGACACTAAGGGACAATTTAACACGGCCAATCCACCTAACCTGCACATCTTTGGACACTAAGGGACAATTTAACACGGCCAATCCACCTAACCTGCACATCTTTGGAGTGTGGGAGGAAACCGGAGCACCCGGAGGAAACCCAACAAATTCAACAAAGGTTATAGGTCCGTCTTGATTTGATTCATTGTCACATGTACCGGAGTACAGTGAAAAGTCTTTATCTGCGGCCGAGGGAACGTACGCAGGACGTACATAGTAGACAAAAAAAATGATCGACAGAGAACATTGACTGATGGTACAGTGATTGGTGACAGTGAGGAACAAGGACCAAATCAGCAACTACATGAGCAAGAGCTGCATAGGGCGTCGTGAATAGTATTCTTACAAGGGACAGATCAGTCCGAGGGGGGAGCTGTTGAGGAGTCTGGTAGCTGTGGGGAAGAAATTGTTCCTATGTCTGGATGTGCTGGGTCTTCAGACATTTCCGCCTGATGGAAGGGTCTGGAAGAGGGCGGGAGTGGGGGGGGGGGGTCTCCGATAATGCTGGCTGCCGCCCTCAGGCCGCGGGAGGTGTAGACGGGATCGATGCGAGGGTGGCCAGCTCGTGTTGGGGCAGCGTTCCCCACCTGCTGCCGTTGCTCGCGGAACCTCAGCCGCAGCGGGGGAACTCCGTGATCGACGTTGGAGTTCTTGAGTCCTGGCCCGCAACCCTCAATTGCGATCTTTAGTCCCATTCAAACAACGAACACAGATTCCCAGCTCTCATTACACAGACAAATACAACCGACAGACAACGGCTTGCCTCAAAACTCCTAATGCCCCACCAGTACTGTACCCCAGTGTTATACAGTGACAGACCCATCCCCACCAGTACTGTACCCCAGTGTTATACAGTGACAGACCCGTCCCCACCAGTACTGTACCCCAGTGTTATACAGTGACAGACCCGTCCCCACCAGTACTGTACCCCAGTGTTATACAGTGACAGACCCGTCCCCACCAGTACTGTACCCCAGTGTTATACAGTGACAGACCCGTCCCCACCAGTACTGTACCCCAGTGTTACACAGAGACAGACCCGTCCCCACCAGTACTGTACCCCAGTGTTATACAGTGACAGACCCGTCCCCACCAGTACTGTACCCCAGTGTTACACAGTGACAGACCCGTCCCCACCAGTACTGTACCCCAGTGTTATACAGTGACAGACCCGTCCCCACCAGTACTGTACCCCAGTGTTACACAGCGACAGACCCGTCCCCACCAGTACTGTACCCCAGTGTTATACAGTGACAGACCCGTCCCCACCAGTACTGTACCCCAGTGTTATACAGTAACAGACCCGTC
Source organism: Scyliorhinus torazame (assembly GCF_047496885.1). Taxonomy (NCBI): domain Eukaryota; kingdom Metazoa; phylum Chordata; class Chondrichthyes; order Carcharhiniformes; family Scyliorhinidae; genus Scyliorhinus; species Scyliorhinus torazame. The sequence goes on along the minus strand of NC_092729.1, from coordinate 86,791,460 downwards.
CCCACCAGTACTGTACCCCAGTGTTATACAGCGACAGACACCTCCCCACCATACTGTACCCCAGTGTTATACAGTGACAGACCCATCCCCACCAGTACTGTACCCCAGTGTTATACAGCGACAGACCCGTCCCCACCAGTACTGTACCCCAGTGTTATACAGTGACAGACCCGTCCCCACCAGTACTGTACCCCAGTGTTATACAGTGACAGACCCATCCCCACCAGTACTGTACCCCAGTGTTATACAGTGACAGACCCGTCCCCACCAGTACTGTACCCCAGTGTTATAAAGTGACAGACCCGTCCCCACCAGTACTGTACCCCAGTGTTATACAGTGACAGACCCGTCCCCACCAGTACTGTACCCCAGTGTTATACAGTGACAGACCCGTCCCCACCAGTACTGTACCCCAGTGTTATACAGTGACAGACCCGTCCCCACCAGTACTGTACCCCAGTGTAATACAGTGACAGACCCGTCCCCACCAGTACTGTACCCCAGTGTTATACAGTGACAGACCCGTCCCCACCAGTACTGTACCCCAGTGTTATACAGTGACAGACCCGTCCCCACCAGTACTGTACCCCAGTGTTATACAGAGACAGGCCCGTCCCCACCAGTACTGTACCCCAGTGTTACACAGCGACAGACCCGTCCCCACCAGTACTGCACCCCAGTGTTGCACAGTGACAGACCCGTCTCCACCAGTACTGTACCCCAGTGTTATACAGTGACAGACCCGTCCCCACCAGTACTGTAACCCAGTGTTATAGTGACAGACCCGTCCCCACCAGTACTGTACCCCAGTGTTACACAGCGACAGACCCGTCCCCACCAGTACTGTACCCCAGTGTTATACAGTGACAGACCCGTCCCCACCAGTACTGTACCCCAGTGTTATACAGCGACAGACCCATCCCCACCAGTACTGTACCCCAGTGTTATACAGCGACAGACCCGTCCCCACCAGTACTGTACCCCAGTGTTATACAGTGACAGACCCGTCCCCACCAGTACTGTACCCCAGTGTTATACAGTGACAGACCCGTCCCCACCAGTACTGTACCCCAGTGTTATACAGTGACAGACCCGTCCCCACCAGTACTGTACCCCAGTGTTATACAGTGACAGACCCGTCCCCACCAGTACTGTACCCCAGTGTTATACAGGGACAGACCCATCCCCACCAGTACTGTACCCAGTGTTATAGTGACAGACCCGTCCCCACCAGTACTGTACCCCAGTGTTATACAGTGACAGACCCGTCCCCACCAGTACTGTACCCCAGTGTTATACAGTAACAGACCCGTCCCCACCAGTACTGTACCCCAGTGTTATACAGCGACAGACACGTCCCCACCATACTGTACCCCAGTGTTATACAATGACAGACCCATCCCCACCAGTACTGTACCCCAGTGTTATACAGCGACAGACCCGTCCCCACCAGTACTGTACCCCAGTGTTATACAGTGACAGACCCGTCCCCACCAGTACTGTACCCCAGTGTTATACAGTGACAGACCCGTCCCCACCAGTACTGTATCCCAGTGTTATACAGTGACAGACCCGTCCCCACCAGTACTGTACCCCAGTGTTATACAGCGACAGACCCGTCCCCACCAGTACTGTACCCCAGTGTTATACAGTGACAGACCCGTCCCCACCAGTACTGTACCCCAGTGTTATACAGTGACAGACCCGTCCCCACCAGTACTGTACCCCAGTGTTATACAGTGACAGACCCGTCCCCACCAGTACTGTACCCCAGTGTTATACAGTGACAGACCCGTCCCCACCAGTACTGTACCCCAGTGTTATACAGTGACAGACCCGTCCCCACCAGTACTGTACCCCAGTGTTATACAGTGACAGACCCATCCCCACCAGTACTGTACCCCAGTGTTATACAGTGACAGACCCATCCCCACTAGTACAGTACCCCAGTGTTATACAGTGACAGACCCGTCTCCACCAGTACTGTACCCCAGTGTTATACAGTGACAGACACATCCCCACCAGTACTGTACCCCAGTGTTGTACAGTGACAGACCCATCCCCACCAGTACTGTACCCCAGTGTTACACAGTGACAGACCCGTCCCCACCAGTACTGTACCCCAGTGTTATACAGTGACAGACCCGTCCCCACCAGTACTGTACCCCAGTGTTATACAGTGACAGTCCCGTCCCCACCAGTACTGTACCCCAGTGTTACACAGTGACAGACCCGTCCACACCAGTACTGTACCCCAGTGTTACACAGTGACAGACCCGTCCCCACCAGTACTGTACCCCAGTGTTATACAGTGACAGACCCGTCCCCACCAGTACTGTATCCCAGTGTTATACAGTGACAGACCCGTCCCCACCAGTACTGTACCCCAGTGTTATACAGCGACAGACCCGTCCCCACCAGTACTGTACCCCAGTGTTATACAGTGACAGACCCGTCCCCACCAGTACTGTACCCCAGTGTTATACAGTGACAGACCCGTCCCCACCAGTACTGTACCCCAGTGTTATACAGTGACAGACCCGTCCCCACCAGTACTGTACCCCAGTGTTATACAGTGACAGACCCGTCCCCACCAGTACTGTACCCCAGTGTTATATAGTGACAGACCCGTCCCCACCAGTACTGTACCCCAGTGTTCTACAGTGACAGACCCGTCCCCACCAGTACTGTACCCCAGTGTTATACAGTGACAGACCCCCTCCCGACCAGTACTGTACCCCAGTGTTATACAGTGACAGACCCGTCCCCACCAGTACTGTACCCCAGTGTTATACAGTGACAGACCCGTCCCCACCAGTACTGTACACCAGTGTTATACAGTGACAGACCCGTCCCCACCAGTACTGTACCCCAGTGTTATACAGTGACAGACCCGTCCCCACCAGTACTGTACCCCAGTGTTATACAGTGACAGACCCGTCCCCACCAGTACTGTACCCCAGTGTTATACAGTGACAGACCCGTCCCCACCAGTACTGTACCCCAGTGTTATACAGCGACAGACCCGTCCCCACCAGTACTGTACCCCAGTGTTATACAGTGACAGACCCGTCCCCACCAGTACTGTACCCCAGTGTTATACAGTGACAGACCCGTCCCCACCAGTACTGTACCCCAGTGTTATACAGTGACAGACCCGTCCCCACCAGTACTGTACCCCAGTGTTATACAGTGACAGACCCGTCCCCACCAGTACTGTACCCCAGTGTTATACAGTGACAGACCCGTCCCCACCAGTACTGTACCCCAGTGTAACACAGTGACAGACCCATCCCCACCAGTACTGTACCCCAGTGTTATACAGTGACAGACCCGTCCCCACCAGTACTGTACCCCAGTGTTATACAGTGACAGACCGGTCCCCACCAGTACTGTACCCCAGTGTTATACAGTGACAGACCCGTCCCCACCAGTACTGTACCCCAGTGTTATACAGTGACAGACCCGTCCCCACCAGTACTGTACCCCAGTGTTATACAGTGACAGACCCGTCCCCACCAGTACTGTACCCCAGTGTTATACAGTGACAGACCCGTCCCCACCAGTACTGTACCCCAGTGTTATACAGTGACAGACCCGTCCCCACCAGTACTGTACCCCAGTGTTATACAGTGACAGACCCGTCCCTACCAGTACTGTACCCCAGTGTTATACAGTAACAGACCCGGCCCCACCAGTACTGTACCCCAGTGTTACATAGTGACAGACCCGTCCCCACCAGTACTGTACCCCAGTGTTACACAGTGACAGACCCATCCCCACCAGTACTGTACCCCAGTGTTATACAGTGACAGACCCGTCCCCACCAGTACTGTACCCCAGTGTTATACAGTGACAGACCCGTCCCCACCAGTACTGTACCCCAGTGTTATACAGTGACAGACCCGTCCCCACCAGTACTGTACCCCAGTGTTATACAGTGACAGACCCGTCCCCACCAGTACTGTACCCCAGTGTTATACAGTGACAGACCCATCCCCACCAGTACTGTACCCCAGTGTTATACAGTGACAGACCTGTCCCCACCAGTACTGTACCCCAGTGTTATACAGTGACAGACCCGTCCCCACCAGTACTGTACCCCAGTGTTATACAGTGACAGACCCGTCCCCACCAGTACTGTACCCCAGTGTTATACAGTGACAGACCCGTCCCCACCAGTACTGTACCCCAGTGTTATACAGTGACAGACCCGTCCCCACCAGTACTGTACCCCAGTGTTATACAGTGACAGACCCGTCCCCACCAGTACTGTACCCCAGTGTTATACAGGGACAGACCCATCCCCACCAGTACTGTATCCCAGTGTTATACAGTGACAGACCCGTCCCCACCAGTACTGTGCCCCAGTGTTATACAGTGACAGACCAGTCCCCTCCAGTACTGTACCCCAGTGTTATACAGTGACAGACCCGTCCCCACCAGTACTGTACCCCAGTGTTATACAGTGACAGACCCGTCCCCACCAGTACTGTGCCCCAGTGTTATACAGTGACAGACCCGTCCCCACCAGTACTGTACCCCAGTGTTATACAGTGACAGACCCGTCCCCACCAGTACTGTACCCCAGTGTTATACAGTGACAGACCCGTCCCCACCAGTACTGTACCCCAGTGTTATACAGTGACAGACCCGTCCCCACCAGTACTGTACCCCAGTGTTATACAGCGACCGACCCGTCCCCACCAGTACTGTACCCCAGTGTTATACAGTGACAGACCCGTCCCCACCAGTACTGTACCCCAGTGTTATACAGCGACAGACCCGTCCCCACCAGTACTGTACCCCAGTGTTATACAGTGACAGACTCGTCCCCACCAGTACTGTGCCCCAGTGTTATACAGTGACAGACCAGTCCCCACCAGTACTGTACCCCAGTGTTACACAGAGACAGACCCATCCCCACCAGTACTGTACCCCAGTGTTATACAGTGACAGACCCGTCCCCACCAGTACTGTACCCCAGTGTTATACAGTGACAGACCCGTCCCCACCAGTACTGTACCCCAGTGTTATACAGTGACAGACCCGTCCCCACCAGTACTGTACCCCAGTGTTATACAGTGACAGACCCGTCTCCACCAGTACTGTACCCCAGTGTTATACAGTGACAGACCCGTCCCCACCAGTACTGTAACCCAGTGTTATAGTGACAGACCCGTCCCCACCAGTACTGTACCCCAGTGTTACACAGCGACAGACCCGTCCCCACCAGTACTGTACCCCAGTGTTATACAGTGACAGACCCGTCCCCACCAGTACTGTACCCCAGTGTTATACAGCGACAGACCCATCCCCACCAGTACTGTACCCCAGTGTTATACAGCGACAGACCCGTCCCCACCAGTACTGTACCCCAGTGTTATACAGTGACAGACCCGTCCCCACCAGTACTGTACCCCAGTGTTATACAGTGACAGACCCGTCCCCACCAGTACTGTACCCCAGTGTTATACAGTGACAGACCCGTCCCCACCAGTACTGTACCCCAGTGTTATACAGTGACAGACCCGTCCCCACCAGTACTGTACCCCAGTGTTATACAGGGACAGACCCATCCCCACCAGTACTGTACCCAGTGTTATACAGTGACAGACCCGTCCCCACCAGTACTGTACCCCAGTGTTATACAGCGACAGACACGTCCCCACCATACTGTACCCCAGTGTTATACAGTGACAGACCCATCCCCACCAGTACTGTACCCCAGTGTTATACAGCGACAGACCCGTCCCCACCAGTACTGTACCCCAGTGTTATACAGTGACAGACCCGTCCCCACCAGTACTGTACCCCAGTGTTATACAGTGACAGACCCGTCCCCACCAGTACTGTATCCCAGTGTTATACAGTGACAGACCCGTCCCCACCAGTACTGTACCCCAGTGTTATACAGCGACAGACCCGTCCCCACCAGTACTGTACCCCAGTGTTATACAGTGACAGACCTGTCCCCACCAGTACTGTACCCCAGTGTTATACAGTGACAGACCCGTCCCCACCAGTACTGTACCCCAGTGTTATACAGGGACAGACCCATCCCCACCAGTACTGTACCCAGTGTTATACAGTGACAGACCCGTCCCCACCAGTACTGTACCCCAGTGTTATACAGCGACAGACACGTCCCCACCATACTGTACCCCAGTGTTATACAGTGACAGACCCATCCCCACCAGTACTGTACCCCAGTGTTATACAGCGACAGACCCGTCCCCACCAGTACTGTACCCCAGTGTTATACAGTGACAGACCCGTCCCCACCAGTACTGTACCCCAGTGTTATACAGTGACAGACCCGTCCCCACCAGTACTGTATCCCAGTGTTATACAGTGACAGACCCGTCCCCACCAGTACTGTACCCCAGTGTTATACAGCGACAGACCCGTCCCCACCAGTACTGTACCCCAGTGTTATACAGTGACAGACCTGTCCCCACCAGTACTGTACCCCAGTGTTATACAGTGACAGACCCGTCCCCACCAGTACTGTACCCCAGTGTTATACAGTGACAGACCCGTCCCCACCAGTACTGTACCCCAGTGTTATACAGTGACAGACCCGTCCCCACCAGTACTGTACCCCAGTGTTATACAGTGACAGACCCGTCCCCACCAGTACTGTACCCCAGTGTTATACAGTGACAGACCCATCCCCACCAGTACTGTACCCCAGTGTTATACAGTGACAGACCCATCCCCACTAGTACAGTACCCCAGTGTTATACAGTGACAGACCCGTCTCCACCAGTACTGTACCCCAGTGTTATACAGTGACAGACACATCCCCACCAGTACTGTACCCCAGTGTTGTACAGTGACAGACCCATCCCCACCAGTACTGTACCCCAGTGTTACACAGTGACAGACCCGTCCCCACCAGTACTGTACCCCAGTGTTATACAGTGACAGACCCGTCCCCACCAGTACTGTACCCCAGTGTTATACAGTGACAGTCCCGTCCCCACCAGTACTGTAGCCCAGTGTTACACAGTGACAGACCCGTCCACACCAGTACTGTACCCCAGTGTTACAGAGTGACAGACCCGTCCCCACCAGTACTGTACCCCAGTGTTATACAGTGACAGACCCGTCCCCACCAGTACTGTATCCCAGTGTTATACAGTGACAGACCCGTCCCCACCAGTACTGTACCCCAGTGTTATACAGTGACAGACCCGTCCCCACCAGTACTGTACCCCAGTGTTATACAGTGACAGACCCGTCCCCACCAGTACTGTACCCCAGTGTTATATAGTGACAGACCCGTCCCCACCAGTACTGTACCCCAGTGTTCTACAGTGACAGACCCGTCCCCACCAGTACTGTACCCCAGTGTTATACAGTGACAGACCCCCTCCCGACCAGTACTGTACCCCAGTGTTATACAGTGACAGACCCGTCCCCACCAGTACTGTACCCCAGTGTTATACAGTGACAGACCCGTCCCCACCAGTACTGTACACCAGTGTTATACAGTGACAGACCCGTCCCCACCAGTACTGTACCCCAGTGTTATACAGTGACAGACCCGTCCCCACCAGTACTGTACCCCAGTGTTATACAGTGACAGACCCGTCCCCACCAGTACTGTACCCCAGTGTTATACAGTGACAGACCCGTCCCCACCAGTACTGTACCCCAGTGTTATACAGCGACAGACCCGTCCCCACCAGTACTGTACCCCAGTGTTATACAGTGACAGACCCGTCCCCACCAGTACTGTACCCCAGTGTTATACAGTGACAGACCCGTCCCCACCAGTACTGTACCCCAGTGTTATACAGTGACAGACCCGTCCCCACCAGTACTGTACCCCAGTGTTATACAGTGACAGACCCGTCCCCACCAGTACTGTACCCCAGTGTTATACAGTGACAGACCCGTCCCCACCAGTACTGTACCCCAGTGTAACACAGTGACAGACCCATCCCCACCAGTACTGTACCCCAGTGTTATACAGTGACAGACCCGTCCCCACCAGTACTGTACCCCAGTGTTATACAGTGACAGACCGGTCCCCACCAGTACTGTACCCCAGTGTTATACAGTGACAGACCCGTCCCCACCAGTACTGTACCCCAGTGTTATACAGTGACAGACCCGTCCCCACCAGTACTGTACCCCAGTGTTATACAGTGACAGACCCGTCCCCACCAGTACTGTACCCCAGTGTTATACAGTGACAGACCCGTCCCCACCAGTACTGTACCCCAGTGTTATACAGTGACAGACCCGTCCCCACCAGTACTGTACCCCAGTGTTATACAGTGACAGACCCGTCCCTACCAGTACTGTACCCCAGTGTTATACAGTAACAGACCCGGCCCCACCAGTACTGTACCCCAGTGTTACATAGTGACAGACCCGTCCCCACCAGTACTGTACCCCAGTGTTACACAGTGACAGACCCATCCCCACCAGTACTGTACCCCAGTGTTATACAGTGACAGACCCGTCCCCACCAGTACTGTACCCCAGTGTTATACAGTGACAGACCCGTCCCCACCAGTACTGTACCCCAGTGTTATACAGTGACAGACCCGTCCCCACCAGTACTGTACCCCAGTGTTATACAGTGACAGACCCTTCCCCACCAGTACTGTACCCCAGTGTTATACAGTGACAGACCCATCCCCACCAGTACTGTACCCCAGTGTTATACAGTGACAGACCTGTCCCCACCAGTACTGTACCCCAGTGTTATACAGTGACAGACCCGTCCCCACCAGTACTGTACCCCAGTGTTATACAGTGACAGACCCGTCCCCACCAGTACTGTACCCCAGTGTTATACAGTGACAGACCCGTCCCCACCAGTACTGTACCCCAGTGTTATACAGTGACAGACCCGTCCCCACCAGTACTGTACCCCAGTGTTATACAGTGACAGACCCGTCCCCACCAGTACTGTACCCCAGTGTTATACAGGGACAGACCCATCCCCACCAGTACTGTATCCCAGTGTTATACAGTGACAGACCCGTCCCCACCAGTACTGTACCCCAGTGTTATACAGCGACAGACCCATCCCCACCAGAACTGTACACCAGTGTTATACAGTGACAGACCCGTCCCCACCAGTACTGTACCCCAGTGTTATACAGTGACAGACCCGTCCCCACCAGTACTGTACCCCAGTGTTATACAGTGACAGACCCGTCCCCACCAGTACTGTGCCCCAGTGTTATACAGTGACAGACCAGTCCCCTCCAGTACTGTACCCCAGTGTTATACAGTGACAGACCCGTCCCCACCAGTACTGTACCCCAGTGTTATACAGTGACAGATCCGTCCCCACCAGTACTGTACCCCAGTGTTATACAGTGACAGTCCCGTCCCCACCAGTACTGTACCCCAGTGTTATAGTGACAGACCCGTCCCCACCAGCACTGTACCCCAGTGTTATACAGTGACAGACCCGTCCCCACCAGTACTGTACCCCAGTGTTATACAGTGACAGACCCGTCCCCACCAGTACTGTACCCCAGTGTTATACAGTGACAGACCCGTCCCCACCAGTACTGTGCCCCAGTGTTATACAGTGACAGACCCGTCCCCACCAGTACTGTACCCCAGTGTTATACAGTGACAGACCCGTCCCCACCAGTACTGTACCCCAGTGTTATACAGTGACAGACCCGTCCCCACCAGTACTGTACCCCAGTGTTATACAGCGACCGACCCGTCCCCACCAGTACTGTACCCCAGTGTTATACAGTGACAGACCCGTCCCCACCAGTACTGTACCCCAGTGTTATACAGCGACAGACCCGTCCCCACCAGTACTGTACCCCAGTGTTATACAGTGACAGACTCGTCCCCACCAGTACTGTGCCCCAGTGTTATACAGTGACAGACCAGTCCCCACCAGTACTGTACCCCAGTGTTACACAGAGACAGACCCATCCCCACCAGTACTGTACCCCAGTGTTATACAGTGACAGACCCGTCCCCACCAGTACTGTACCCTATTGTTATACAGTGACAGACCCGTCCCCACCAGTACTGTACCCCAGTGTTATACAGTGACAGACCCGTCCCCACCAGTACTGTACCCCAGTGTTATACAGTGACAGACCCGTCCCCACCAGTACTGTACCCCAGTGTTATACAGTGACAGACCCGTCCCCACCAGTACTGTACCCCAGTGTTATACAGTGACAGACCCGTCCCCACCAGTACTGTACCCCAGTGTTATACAGTGACAGACCCGTCCCCACCAGTACTGTACCCCAGTGTTACACAGTGACAGACCCGTCCCCACCAGTACTGTACCCCAGTGTTATACAGTGACAGACCCGTCCCCACCAGTACTGTACCCCAGTGTTATACAGTGACAGACCCGTCCCCACCAGTACTGTACCCCAGTGTTATACAGTGACAGACCCGTCCCCACCAGTACTGTACCCCAGTGTTATACAGTAACAGACCCGTCCCCACCAGTACTGTACCCCAGTGTTACACAGTGACAGACCCGTCCCCACCTGTACTGTACCCCAGTGTTACACAGTGACAGACCCGTCCCCACCAGTACTGTACCCCAGTGTTATACAGTGACAGACCCATCCCCACCAGTACTGTACCCCAGTGTTATAGTGACAGACCCGTCCCCACCAGTACTGTACCCCAGTGTTATACAGTGACAGACCGGGTCCCCACCAGTACTGTACCCCAGTGTTATACAGTGACAGACCCGTCCCCACCAGTACTGTACCCCAGTGTTATACAGTGACAGACCCGTCCCCACCAGTACTGTACCCCAGTGTTATACAGTGACAGACCCGTCCCCACCAGTACTGTACCCCAGTGTTATACAGTGACAGACCCGTCCCCACCAGTACTGTACCCCAGTGTTATACAGTGACAGACCCGTCCCCACCAGTACTGTACCCCAGTGTTATACAGTGACAGACCCGTCCCTACCAGTACTGTA
>NC_092729.1:86690694-86775403 GCF_047496885.1 Scyliorhinus torazame | reverse complement strand
AGACGGGGGGAGAGAGAGAGGGGGGGAGACGGGGGGAGACTGAGAGAGGGGGGTGGGGGGGAGAGAGAGAGAGAGGGGGAGAGACAGGGGGAGAGACGGGGGGGAGAGAGAGAGAGGGGGGGGAGACGGGGAGAGAGAGGGGGAGACGGGGGGAGAGAGAGAGAGGGGGGTGGGGGGAGAGAGAGAGAGGGGGGAGAGACAGGGGGAGAGACGGGGGGGGAGAGAGAGAGAGGGGTGGGGGAGACGGGGAGAGAGAGAGGGGGAGACGGGGGGAGAGAGAGAGAGGGGGGTGGGGGAAGAGAGAGAGAGGGGGGAGACGGGGGGAGAGACGGGGGGGGAGAGAGAGAGAGGGGGAGAGACAGGGGGAGAGACGGGGGGGGAGAGAGAGAGAGGGGGGGGGAGACGGGGAGAGAGGGGGGGGGGAGACGGGGAGAGAGAGAGAGAGAGGGGTAGACGGGGAGAGAGAGAGAGGGGGAGACGGGGAGAGAGAGAGAGGGGGGTGGGGGAGACGGGGAGAGAGAGAGAGAGGGGGGTGGGGGGAGACGGGGAGAGAGAGAGAGGGGGGGAGACGGGGGAGAGAGGGGGAGACGGGAGGAGAGAGAGGGGGAGAGAGAGAGAGTGGGAGACGGGGGGGAGAGAGAGAGAGGGGGAGACGGGGGGAGAGAGAGAGAGGGGGAGACGGGGGAGAGAGAGAGAGGGGGGTGGGGGAGACTGGGAGAGAGGGGGAGACGAGGGGAGAGAGAGAGAGGGGGGTGGGGGGAGACTGGGAGAGAGGGGGAGACGGGGGGAGAGAGAGAGAGGGGGAGACGGGGGAGAGAGGGGGAGACGGGGGGAGAGAGAGAGGGGGAGACGGGGGGAGAGAGAGAGAGGGGGGTGGGGGGAGACGGGGAGAGAGAGAGAGAGGGGGGTGGGGGGACGGGGAGAGAGAGAGAGGGGGGGAGACGGGGGGAGAGAGGGGGAGACGGGAGGGGAGAGAGAGAGGGGGAGAGAGAGAGAGGGGGGGAGAGACGGGGGAGAGAGAGAGAGGGGGGTGGGGGGGAGACTGGAGAGAGAGAGAGAGAGGGGGAGACGGGGGGAGAGAGAGAGGGGGGTGGGGGGAGACGGGGAGAGAGAGAGAGGGGGAGAGACGGGGGAGAGAGAGAGAGGGGGAGAGACGGGGAGAGAGAGAGAGAGGGGGAGACGGGGGGAGAGAGAGAGAGGGGGGGGAGACGGGGAGAGAGAGAGAGAGAGGGGGAGAGACGGGGGAGAGAGAGAGAGAGAGGGGGGTGGGAGGAGACTGGGAGAGAGAGAGAGAGGGGGAGACGGGGGGGAGAGAGAGAGAGGGGGGGGGAGACGGGGAGAGAGAGAGAGAGGGGGAGAGACGGGGGAGAGAGAGAGAGGGGGGTGGGGGGAGACGGGGAGAGAGAGAGAGGGGGAGAGACGGGGAGAGAGGGGAGACGGGAGGGGAGAGAGAGAGGGGGAGAGAGAGAGAGAGGGCGGGGAGAGACTGGGGAGAGAGGGGGAGACGTGGGGAGAGAGAGAGAGGGGGGGGAGACGGGGAGAGAGAGAGGGGGGGGGGAGACGGGGAGAGACGGGGGAGACGGGAGGAGAGAGAGAGAGGGGGAGACGGGAGGTGAGAGAGAAAGGGGGGGGGAGACGGGGAGAGAGAGAGGGGGGGGGGAGACGGAGAGAGAGGGGGAGACGGGAGGAGAGAGAGAGAGGGGGAGACGGGAGGGGAGAGAGAGAGAGGGGGGGAGAGGGGGAGACGGGAGGAGAGAGAGAGAGAGGGGGGGGAGACGGGGAGAGAGAGAGAGAGGGGGGGAGACGGAGAGAGAGAGGGGGAGACGGGGGGAGAGGGGGGTGGGGGGGAGACTGGGAGAGAGAGAGAGAGGGGGAGAGACGGGGGAGAGAGGGGGAGACGGGAGGGGAGAGAGAGAGAGGGGGGATACAGGAGAGAGGGGGGAAAAACGGGGAGAGAGAGAGGGAGAGAGAGAGGGGGGGACGGAGAGAGAGAGGGGGGGAGACGGAGAGAGAGGGGGGGACGGAGAGAGAGAGAGGGGAAGGAGAGAGAGAGACAGGGAAGGAGAGAGAGAGACGGGGAAGGAGAGAGGGAGACGGGAAGGAGAGAGGGAGACGGGGAAGGAGAGAGAGAGACGGGGAAGGAGAGAGAGAGACGGGGAAGGAGAGAGAGAGACGGGGAAGGAGAGAGAGAGACGGGGAAGGAGAGAGAGAGACGGGGAAGGAGAGAGAGAGACTGGAGGAGAGGAGAGAGAGAGAGAGACGGGGAAGGCGAGAGAGAGAGAGAGACGGGGAAGGAGAGAGAGAGAGACGGGGAAGGAGAGAGAGAGAGAGACGGGGAAGGAGAGAGAGAGAGAGAGAGAGAGAGACGGGGATGGAGAGAGAGAGAGAGACGGGGAAGAAGAGAGAGAGACTGGGAAGGAGAGAGAGAGAGAGACTGGGAAGGAGAGAGAGAGAGAGACGTGGAAGGAGAGAGAGAGAGACGGGGAAGGAGAGAGAGAGAGAGACGTGGAAGGAGAGAGAGTGAGACATGCAGAGGGATGGGCAGACAGTCAGACTGAGGGGCAGAGCGCCCCCCCCCCCCCCAGGGCAGCTGAAGGCACGGCCGCTAATGGCGGAGGGATGGGAAACGAGGCGACGCTCGAGGTGCCCAATTCGGAGGAGCGAGGAGGTCTGGGAGGGAGGGGGCGAGGGAGGGAGGGATTTGAACAGGAGGATGGGAATTGTCGGGGCTGGAGGAGGTTACAGAGATAGGGAGGGAGGGAGGGAGGGATTTGAACAGGAGGATGGGAATTGTCGGGGCTGGAGGAGAGGTGGTACAGAGATAGGGAGGGAGGGAGGGATTTGAACAGGAGGATGGGAATTGTCGGGGCTGGAGGAGGTTACAGAGATAGGGAGGGAGGGGGCGAGGGAGGGATTTGAACAGGAGGATGGGAATTGTAGGGGCTGGAGGAGGTTACAGAGATAGGGAGGGAGGGAGGGATTTGAACATGGGGATGGGAATTGTCGGGGCTGGAGGAGGTTACAGAGATAGGGAGGGGAGGGAGGGATTTGAACAGGAGGATGGGAATTGTAGGGGCTGGAGGAGGTTACAGAGATAGGGAGGGAGGGATTTGAACAGGAGGATGGGAATTGGAGGGGCTGGAGGAGGTTACAGAGATAGGGAGGGAGGGAGGGATTTGAACAGGGGGATGGGAATTGTCGGGGCTGGAGGAGGTTACAGAGATAGGGAGGGAGGGGAGGGATTTGAACAGGAGGATGAGAATTGTAGGGGCTGGAGGAGGTTACAGAGGTAGGGAGGGAGGGAGGGGTTTGAACAGGAGGATGGGAATTGTAGGGGCTGGAGGAGGTGACAGATAGGGAGGGAGGGGTGCGAGGGAGGGATTTGAACAGGAGGATGGGAATTGTAGGGGCTGGAGGAGGTTACAGAGAGAGGGAGGGAGCGAGGGAGGGATTTGAACAGGAGGATGGGAATTGTAGGGGCTGGAGGAGGTTACAGAGATAGGGAGGGAGGGGGCGAGGGAGGGATTTGAACAGGAGGATGGGAATTGTCGGGGCTGGTGGAGGTTACGGAGATAGCGAGGGAGGGAGGGATTTGAAGAGGAGGATGAGAATTGTAGGGGCTGGAGGAGGTTACAGAGATAGGGAGGGAGGGAGGGAGGGGGTGGCAGCATTTCAGAGGCGGCCTTTCCTTGACGGTGTGGTGCAGACCTCTTGGAGAAATCCCGAGCGATCCGCCAGGCCCGGGACGAGCGCACCTTCCACATCTTCTATCAGCTCCTGGTGGGCGCCGGCGAACACGCCAAAAGTGAGTACGCCTCCCGTCTCGGCAGGGCCCCGGGCACATCCCGAAAAGCCCTCCCGTCGACGGAGAGGGGCAGCACCTTTCCGCGACGCCGGCCCGATCCACCCCTCCGTTTTCCTTCGGAGTGCCGCAGTCGCTGTGGGAGGGAGGTGTGATAAATATCGCCGTGAAGGGCTCCCCTCTTGGCCCACCCTCGTGCGGGGCGGTTCGGAGTCGGGGGCGCGAGAGAGCAACTCCGGCGAGCGGGCCTCTGGGGTTCAGCATACCCCCTCGCGCCCCCCCCCCCGCCGCTTCTTTCCTCCACGCGCCCGGGACAGATGCAAGGCCAAAATTCGGGGTGGGGGGGAGGGGGTGCACGAGGGGGCGTGGCCACACACCAGGCGACGGGGCGCTTTTGTCCCTCCCCAACCCATCGACCATCCGCTCTCGGGCAGCATCAGCCGACTGAAATTTGGCTGCCATCGATCTGACGCGTAGGGGAGGGAAAACTTTGACAGTCTGTAACTCCTCTCTGCCGCGCCGACTTCCCGAGTAATGCCGTCTCCCCAATTTCTTTTCCCCCTACCCCTTCTGTTCCCCTCACGACCCAGCTGACCTCCTGTTGGAGCCCTTCCAGGATTACAAATTCGTCTCCAACGGGTACATCCCCCATCCCGGGGCAACAGGACAAAGACAACTTCCACGAAACCCTGGAGGCGATGACCATAATGGGGTTCTCCCACGACGAGATCACCGGTAAGTGTCACACCCGCGCCCCCTCGAGCCGGTCGCACAGGAACAGGAGGAGGCCCATTCAGTCCCTCGAGCCGGTCGCACAGGAACAGGAGGAGGCCCATTCAGCCCCCCGAGCCTGTTACACAGGAACAGGAGGAGGCCCATTCAGCCCCCTCCTCGAGCCTGTTACACAGGAACAGGAGGAGGACCATTCAGCCCCTCGAGCCTGTTACACAGGAACAGGAGGAGGCCCCATTCAACCCCCTGCTCGAGCCTGTTACACAGGAACAGGAGGAGGCCCATTCAGCCCCTGCTCGAGCCTGTTACACAGGAACAGGAGGAGGCCCATTCAACCCCCTGCTCGAGCCTGTTACACAGGAACAGGAGGAGGCCCATTCAGCCCCCTGCTCGAGCCTGTTACACAGGAACAGGAGGAGGCCCATTCAGCTCCCTGCTCGAGCCTGTTAGACAGGAACAGGAGGAGGCCCATTCAGCCCCCTGCTCGAGCCTGTTACACAGGAACAGGAGGAGGCCCATTCAGCCCCCTGCTCGAGCCTGTTACACAGGAACAGGAGGAGGCCCATTCAGCCCCCTGCTCGAGCCTGTTACACAGGAACAGGAGGAGGCCCATTAAACCCCCTGCTGAGCCTGTTACACAGGAACAGGAGGAGGCCCATTAAACCCCCTGCTCGAGCCTGTTACACAGGAACAGGTGGAGGCCCATTCAGCCCCCTGCTCAAGCCTGTTACACAGGAACAGGTGGAGGCCCATTCAGCCCCCCTGCTCGAGCCTGTTACACAGGAACAGGAGGAGGCCCATTCAGCCCCCTCGAGCCTGTTACACAGGAACAGGAGGAGGACCATTCAGCCCCCTCCTCGAGCCTGTTACACAGGAACAGGGGGAGGCCCATTCAGCCTCCTCGAGCCTGTTACACAGGAACAGGAGGAGGCCCATTCAGCCCCCTCCTCGAGCCTGTTACACAGGAACAGGAGGAGGCCCATTCAACCCCCTGCTCGAGCCTGTTACACAGGAACAGGAGGAGGCCCATTAAACCCCCTGCTCGAGCCTGTTACACAGGAACAGGAGGAGGCCATTCAGCCCCCTCCTCGAGCCTGTTACACAGGAACAGGAGGAGGCCCATTCAGCCTCCTCGAGCCTGTTACACAGGAACAGGGGGAGGCCCATTCAGCCTCCTCGAGCCTGTTACACAGGAACAGGAGGAGGCCCATTCAGCCCCCTCCTCGAGCCTGTTACACAGGAACAGGTGGAGGCCCATTCAGCCCCCCTGCTCGAGCCTGTTACACAGGAACAGGAGGAGGCCCATTCAGCCCCCTGCTCGAGCCTGTTACACAGGAACAGGTGGAGGCCCATTAAACCCCCTGCTGAGCCTGTTACACAGGAACAGGAGGAGGCCCATTCAGCCCCCTCCTCGAGCCTGTTACACAGGAACAGGTGGAGGCCCATTCAGCCCCCCTGCTCGAGCCTGTTACACAGGAACAGGAGGAGGCCCATTCAGCCCCCTCGAGCCTGTTACACAGGAACAGGAGGAGGACCATTCAGCCCCCTCCTCGAGCCTGTTACACAGGAACAGGGGGAGGCCCATTCAGCCTCCTCGAGCCTGTTACACAGGAACAGGAGGAGGCCCATTCAGCCCCCTCCTCGAGCCTGTTACACAGGAACAGGAGGAGGCCCATTCAACCCCCTGCTCGAGCCTGTTACACAGGAACAGGAGGAGGCCCATTAAACCCCCTGCTCGAGCCTGTTACACAGGAACAGGAGGAGGCCCATTCAGCCCCCTCCTCGAGCCTGTTACACAGGAACAGGAGGAGGCCCATTCAGCCTCCTCGAGCCTGTTACACAGGAACAGGGGGAGGCCCCATTCAGCCTCCTCGAGCCTGTTACACAGGAACAGGAGGAGGCCCATTCAGCCCCCTCCTCGAGCCTGTTACACAGGAACAGGAGGAGGCCCATTCAACCCCCTGCTCGAGCCTGTTACACAGGAACAGGAGGAGGCCCATTAAACCCCCTGCTCGAGCCTGTTACACAGGAACAGGAGGAGGCCCATTCAGCCCCCTCCTCGAGCCTGTTACACAGGAACAGGTGGAGGCCCATTCAGCCCCCCCTGCTCGAGCCTGTTACACAGGAACAGGAGGAGGCCCATTCAGCCCCCTCCTCGAGCCTGTTACACAGGAACAGGAGGAGGCCCATTCAGCCCCCTCGAGCCTGTTACACAGGAACAGGCCCATTCAGCCTCCTCGTACCTGTTACACAGGAACAGGAGGAGGCCCATTCAGCCCCTCGAGTCTGTTACACAGGAACAGGAGGAGGCCCATTCAGCCTCCTCGAGCCTGTTACACAGGAACAGGAGGAGGGCCCATTCAGCCTCCTCGAGCCTGTTACACAGGAACAGGAGGAGGCCCATTCAGCCCCTCGAGCCTGTTACACAGGAACAGGAGGAGGCCCATTCAGCCTCCTCGAGCCTGTTACACAGGAGGAGGCCCATTCAGCCCCTCGAGCCTGTGACACAGGAACAGGAGTAGGCCCATTCAGCCTCCTCGAGCCTGTTACACAGGAGCAGGAGGAGGCCCATTCAGCCCCTCGAGCCTGTTACACAGGAACAGGAGGAGGCCCATTCAGCCTCCTCGAGCCTGTTACACAGGAGCAGGAGTAGGCCCATTCAGCCCCTCGAGCCTGTTACACAGGAACAGGAGGAGGCCCATTCAGCCTCCTCGAGCCTGTTACACAGGAACAGGAGGAGGCCCATTCAGCCCCCTCGAGCCTGTTACACAGGAACAGGAGGAGGCCCATTCAGCCCCTCGAGCCTGTTACACAGGAACAGGAGGAGGCCCATTCAGCCCCCTCGAGCCTGTGACACAGGAACAGGAGTAGGCCCATTCAGCCTCCTCGAGCCTGTTACACAGGAGCAGGCCCCATTCAGCCTCCTCGAGCCTGCCGCCTGACCCCAGTGTCTTTGCTTCTCGACAGCGATGCTGCGTTTGGTGTCCGCCGTGCTGCAGTTTGGGAACATCACATTCAGGAAAGAGCGGAACGCGGACCAGGCCTCAATGCCAGAGGATACAGGTGAGTGGGTTCTGACTCCCTCGCTACCCCTCGCTTGCATCGCACGCCCTCCGTCGAATCAAATCTTCCTGCCCAATGTCTTACGTCCGCTTTTAAGGGGCCAGGTCTTTGAAAACAAAAGAACAGAGGCAGTGTTCTGGAATGTTCTTCGACTGTGAAGCTCGACCCTCATTGGCGACCGAGGCTCCCTCAGAACATCGACGTTGAATGAAACGAAATGAAAATCCGCTCATTGTCACAAGTAGGCTTCAAATGAAGTTACTGTGAAAAGCCCCTAGTCGCCAAATTCCGGCGCCTGTTCGGGGAGGCCGGTACGGGAATTGAACCGTGCTGCTGGCCTGCCTTGGTCTGCTTTCAAAGCCAGCGATTCAGCCCTCTGCTAAACAGCCCCCATGTCCTGTTACACAGCAACAGGAGGAGGCCCATTCAGCCCCCTGCTCGAGTCGGTTACACAGCAACAGGAGGAGGCCCATTCAGCCCCCTGCTCGAGCCTGTTACACAGGAACAGGAGGAGGCCCATTCAGCCCCCCTGCTCGAGCCTGTTACACAGGAACAGGAGGAGACCCATTCAGCCCCCTGCTCGAGCCTGTTACACAGGAACAGGAGGTGGCCCATTCAGCCCCCTGCTCGAGCCTGTTACACGGGAACAGGAGGAGGTCCATCAGCACCCTGCTCGAGCCTGTTACACAGGAACAGGAGGAGGCCCATTCAGCCCCCTGCTCGAGCCTGTTACACAGGAACAGGAGGAGGCCCATTCAGCTCCTCGAGCCTGTTACACAGGAACAGGAGGAGGCCCATTCAGCCCCCTGCTCGAGTCGGTTACACAGCAACAGGAGGAGGGCCCATTCAGCCCCCCTGCTCGAGCCTGTTACACAGGAACAGGAGGAGGCCCATTCAGCCCCCTGCTCGAGCCTGTTACACAGGAACCAGAGGAGGCCCATTCAGCCCCCCTGCTCGAGCCTGTTACACAGGAACAGGCGGAGGCCCATTCAGCCCCCTGCTCGAGCCTGTTACACAGGAACAGGAGGAGGCCCATTCAGCCCCCTGCTCGAGGCCTGTTACACAGGAACTGGAGGAGGCCCATTCAGCCCCCTGCTCGAGCCTGTTACACAGGAACTGGAGGAGGCCCATTCAGCCCCCTCCGCGAGCCAGTTACACAGGAACAGGAGGAGGTCCATTCAGCCCCCTGCTCGAGCCTGTGACACAGGAACAGGAGGAGGCCCAAGAATCATGCACGCCCCGTTTAAAAACGACCGTGTCCGCCTTCCCGTGA
The DNA here is from genome assembly GCF_047496885.1 of Scyliorhinus torazame. NCBI lineage: Eukaryota > Metazoa > Chordata > Chondrichthyes > Carcharhiniformes > Scyliorhinidae > Scyliorhinus > Scyliorhinus torazame. Next base: position 86,766,533 of record NC_092729.1, on the reverse strand, counting down.
TCCAAGTGGCTGATTGCAGATTTCTTCCCTCCCCGCGTTAAACTGCATCGGCCCCCTGCCCGCCCACCTCTCGGAACGAATGCCCGTGGGACCTCTCGGCCCTTGGAAAGCATCCTGCTTTGCGGCCTTCGGCCGGGGCTGTTCCTGAATCGCCCTCCTCCCCACCCCACACCCTTTACTCACTCTCTCTCTCTCTCTCTCTCTCGTCTCTTCTCGCCGTCTGCCGCCTCGTCCCGGGCAGCCGCCCAGAAGCTGTGCCACCTGCTGGGTCTCAACGTGACGGACTTCACCCGGGCGATCCTCTCTCCGCGCATCAAAGTCGGACGGGACTATGTGCAGAAGGCGCAAACAAAGGAGCAGGTGAGGGAGCGCCGCACTGTCGGAGGGAGATGTCTATACTCTAGGATTTGAGCTCCCTAATCCAGGCCCACACTCCCCCCGGTGCCAGTACTGAGGGAGCGCCGCACTGTCGGGGGTAGATGTCTATACTCTAGGATTTGAGCTCCCTAATCCAGGCCCACACTCCCCCCCGGTGCCAGTACTGAGGGAGCGCCGCACTGTCGGAGGGAGATGTCTATACTCTAGGATTTGAGCACTATAATCCAGGCCCACACTCCCCCGGTGCCAGTACTGAGGGAGCGCTGCACTGTCGGGGGTAGATGTCTATACTCTAGGATTTGAGCGCTATAATCCAGGCCCACACTCCCCCCCGGTGCCAGTACTGAGGGAGCGCTGCACTGTCGGAGGGAGATGTCTATACTCCAGGATTTGAGCGCTATAATCCAGGCCGACACTCCCCCCGGTGCCAGTACTGAGGGAGCGCCGCACTGTCGGAGGGAGATGTCTATACTCTAGGATTTGAGCTCCATAATCCAGGCCCACACTCCCCCCGGTGCCAGTACTGAGGGAGCGCCGCACTGTTGGAGGGAGATGTCTATACTCTAGGATTTGAGCTCCATAATCCAGGCCCACACTCCCCCCGGTGCCAGTACTGAGGGAGCGCTGCACTGTCGGAGGGAGATGTCTATACTCTAGGATTTGAGCGCTATAATCCAGGCCCACACTCCCCCCGGTGCCAGTACTGAGGGAGCGCTGCACTGTCGGAGGGAGATGTCTATACTCTAGGATTTGAGCTCCATAATCCAGGCCCACACTCCCCCCGGTGCCAGTACTGAGGGAGCGCTGCACTGTCGGAGGTAGATGTCTCTACTCTAGGATTTGAGCTCCATAATCCAGGCCCACACTCCCCCCCGGAGCCAGTACTGAGGGAGCGCTGCACTGTCGGAGGTATATGTCTATACTCTAGGATTTGAGCTCCATAATCCAGGCCCACACTCCCCCCCGGTGCCAGTACTGAGGGAGCGCCGCACTGTCGGAGGGAGATGTCTATACTCTAGGATTTGAGCTCCATAATCCAGGCCGACACTCCCCCCCGGTGCCAATACTGAGGGAACGCCGCACTGTCGGAGGGAGATGTCTATACTCTAGGATTTGAGCGCTATAATCCAGCCGACACTCCCCCCGGTGCCAGTACTGAGTGAGCGCCGCACTGTCGGAGGGAGATGTCTATACTCTAGGATTTGAGCTCCATAATCCAGGCCCACACTCCCCCCGGTGCCAGTACTGAGGGAACGCCGCACTGTCGGAGGGAGATGTCTATACTCTAGGATTTGAGCGCTATAATCCAGGCCGACACTCCCCCCGGTGCCAGTACTGAGGGAGCGCTGCACTGTCGGAGGGAGATGTCTATACTCTAGGATTTGAGCTCCATAATCCAGGCCGACACTCCCCCCGGTGCCAGTACTGAGGGAGCGCTGCACTGTCAGGGGCAGATGTCTATACTCTAGGGTTTGAGCGCTATAATCCAGGCCCAGATTCCCCCCGGTGCCAGTACTGAGGGAGCGCAGCACTGTCGGAGGTAGATGTCTATACTCTAGGATTTGAGCTCCATAATCCCGGCCCACACTCCCCCCGGTGCCAGTACTGAGGGAGCGCTGCACTGTCGGAGGGAGATGTCTATACTCTAGGATTTGAGCTCCATAATCCAGGCCGACACTCCCCCCGGTGCCAGTACTGAGGGAGCGCTGCACTGTCAGGGGCAGATGTCTATACTCTAGGGTTTGAGCGCTATAATCCAGGCCCACACTCCCCCCGGTGCCAGTACTGAGGGAGCGCAGCACTGTCGGAGGTAGATGTCTATACTCTAGGATTTGAGCTCCATAATCCCGGCCCACACTCCCCCCGGTGCCAGTACTGAGGGAGCGCTGCACTGTCGGAGGGAGATGTCTATACTCTAGGATTTGAGCTCCATAATCCAGGCCCACACTCCCCCCGGTGCCAGTACTGAGGGAGCGCCGCACCGTCGGAGGGAGATGTCTATACTCTAGGATTTGAGCTCCATAATCCAGGCCGACAACTCCCCCCGGTGTCAGTACTGAGGGAGCGCCGCACTGTCGGAGGGAGATGTCTATATTCTAGGATTTGAGCTCCATAATCCAGGCCCACACTCCCCCCGGTGCCAGTACTGAGGGAGCGCTGCACTGTCGGAGGGAGATGTCTATACTCTAGGATTTGAGCTCCATAATCCAGGCCCACACTCCCCCCGGTGCCAGTACTGAGGGAGCTCTGCACTGTCGGAGGGAGATGTCTATACTCTAGGATTTGAGCTCCATAATCCAGGCCCACACTCCCCTCGGTGCCAGTACTGAGGGAGCGCTGCACTGTCGGAGGGAGATGTCTATGCTCTAGGATTTGAGCTCCATAATCCAGGCGGACACTCCCCCCGGTGCCAGTACTGAGGGAGCGCTGCACTGTCGGAGGGAGATGTCTATACTCTAGGATTTGAGCGCTATAATCCAGGCCCACACTCCCCCCGGTGTCAGTACTGAGGGAGTGCCGCACTGTCGGAGGGAGATGTCTATACTCTAGGATTTGAGCTCCATAATCCAGGCCGACACTCCCCCCGGTGCCAGTACTGAGGGAGCGCCGCACTGTCGGAGGGAGATGTCTATACTCTAGGATTTGAGCTCCATAATCCAGGCCCACACTCCCCCGGTGCCAGTACTGAGGGAGCGCTGCACTGTCGGAGGGAGATGTCTATACTCTAGGATTTGAGCGCTATAATCCAGTCCGACACTCCCCCCGGTGCCAGTACTGAGGGAGCGCTGCACTGTCGGAGGTAGATGTCTATACTCTAGGATTTGAGCGCTATAATCCAGGCCCACACTCCCCCCGGTGCCAGTACTGAGGGAGCGCCGCACTGTCGGAGGGAGATGTCTATACTCTAGGATTTGAGCTCCATAATCCAGGCGCACACTCCCCCCGGTGCCAGTACTGAGGGAGCGCTGCACTGTCGGAGGGAGATGTCTATACTCTAGGATTTGAGCTCCATAACCCAGGCCCACACTCCCCCCTGTGCCAGTACTGAGGGAGCGCTGCACTGTCGGAGGGAGATGTTTATACTCTAGGATTTGAGCGCTATAATCCAGGCCGACACTCCCCCCGGTGCCAGTACTGAGGGAGCGCCGCACTGTCGGAGGGAGATGTCTATACTCTAGGATTTGAGCTCCATAATCCAGGCCCACACTCCCCCCCGGTGCCAGTACTGCGTGAGCGCCGCACTGTCGGAGGTAGATGTCCATACTCTAGGATTTGAGCGCTATAATCCAGGCCCACACTCCCCCCGGTGCCAGTACTGAGGGAGCGCCGCACTGTCGGAGGGAGATGTCTATACTCCAGGATTTGAGTTCCCCTAGGCATGTGCAATTGCTCTCTGACTGTCCCTCCTCTTTTTCACACCCCCTAGGCAGACTTCGCCATCGAAGCTCTCGCTAAGGCTTCGTACGAGCGTCTATTTCGCTGGCTTGTCCATCGAATCAACAAGGCCCTCGATCGAACCAAGAGACAGGGAGCGTCATTCATCGGGATCCTGGATATCGCTGGCTTTGAGATTTTCCAGGTATTTTAATCCTCTGTTGAAGAGGATGAGGTTTGCTGGGGAATGCGGGAGAGTGGGATTAGACTGGGTGGGATATTAAAGGGTGTGGGGAGTGAGGGGGAGAGTGGGATTAGACTGGGTGGGATATTAAAGGGTGCGGGGAGTGAGGGGAGAGTGGGATTAGACTGGGTGGGATATTAAAGGGTGCGGGGAGTGAGGGGAGAGTGGGATTAGACTGGGTGGGATATTAAAGGGGTGTGGGGAGTGAGGGGGAGAGTGGGATTAGACAGGGTGGGATATTAAAGGGTGAGGGGAGAGTGGGATTAGACTGGGTGGGATATTAAAGGGTGAGGGGAGAGTGGGATTAGACTGGGTGGGATATTAAAGGGTGCGGGGAGTGAGGGGAGAGTGGGATTAGACTGGGTGGGATATTAAAGGGTGCGGGGAGTGAGGGGGAGAGTGGGATTAGACTGGGTGGGATATTAAAGGGTGCGGGGAGTGAGGGGAGAGTGGGATTAGACTGGGTGGGATATTAAAGGGTGCGGGGAGTGAGGGGGAGACTGGGATTAGACTGGGTGGGATATTAACGGGTGCAGGGAGTGAGGGGAGTGTGGGATTAGACTGGGTGGGATATTAAAGGGTGCGGGGAGTGAGGGGGATTAGACTGGGTGGAATATTAAAGGGTGCGGGGAGTGAGGGGAGAGTGGGATTAGATTGGGCGGAATATTAAAGGGTGCGGGGAGTGAGGGGGAGAGTGGGATTAGACTGGGTGGGATATTAAAGGTTGCGGGGGAGTGAGGGGAGAGTGGGATTAGACTGGGTGGGATATTAAAGGGTGCGGGGAGTGAGGGGAGAGTGGGATTAGACTGGGTGGGATATTAAAGGGTGCGGGGAGTGAGGGGGAGAGTGGGATTAGACTGGGTGGGATATTAAAGGGTGTGGGGAGTGAGGGGGAGAGTGGGATTAGATTGGGTGGGATATTGAAGGGTGGGAGTGAGGGGGAGAGTGGGATTAGATTGGGTGGGATATTAAAGGGTGCGGGGAGTGAGGGGGAGAGTGGGATTAGACTGGGTGGGATATTAAAGGGTGCGGGGAGTGAGGGGAGAGTGGGATTAGACTGGGTGGGATATTAAAGGGTGCGGGGAGTGAGGGGGAGAGTGGGATTAGACTGGGTGGGATATTAAAGGGTGCGGGGACTGAGGGGAGAGTGGGATTAGACTGGGTGGGATATTAAAGGGTGTGGGGAGTGAGGGGAGAGTGGGATTAGACTGGGTGGGATATTAAAGGGTGCGGGGTGTGAGGGGGATTAGACTGGGTGGGATATTAAAGGGTGCGGGGAGTGAGGGGGAGAGTGGGATTAGACTGGGTGGGATATTAAAGGGTGCGGGGAGTGAGGGGAGAGTGGGATTAGACTGGGTGGGATATTAAAGGGTGCGGGGAGTGAGGGGAGAGTGGGATTAGACTGGGTGGGATATTAAAGGGTGCGTGGAGTGAGGGGAGAGTGGGATTAGATTGGGTGGGATATTAAAGGGTGGGAGTGAGGGGGAGAGTGGGATTAGACTGGGTGGGATATTAAAGGGTGCGGGGAGTGAGGGGAGAGTGGGATTAGACTGGGTGGGATATTAAAGGGTGCGGGGAGTGAGGGGGGAGTGGGATTAGACTGGGTGGGATATGAAAGGGTGTGGGGAGTGAGGGGAGAGTGGGATTAGACTGGGTGGGATATTAAAGGGTGCGGGGAGTGAGGGGGAGAGTGGGATTAGACTGGGTGGGATATTAAAGGGTGCGGGGAGTGAGGGGGAGAGTGGGATTAGACTGGGTGGGATATTAAAGGGTGCGGGGAGTGAGGGGAGAGTGGGATTAGACTGGGTGGGATATTAAAGGGTGCGGGGAGTGAGGGGGATTAGACTGGGTGGGATATTAAAAGGTGCGGGGAGTGAGGGGAGAGTGGGATTAGATTGGGTGGGATATTAAAGGGTGCGGGGAGTGAGGGGAGAATGGGATTAGACTGGGTGGGATATTAAAGGGTGTGGGGAGTGAGGGGGAGAGTGGGATTAGACTGGGTGGGATATTAAAGGTTGCGGGGAGTGAGGGGAGAGTGGGATTAGACTGGGTGGGATATTAAAGGGTGTGGGGAGTGAGGGGGAGAGTGGGATTAGACTGGGTGGGATATTAAAGGGTGCGGGGAGTGAGGGGGACAGTGGGATTAGACTGGGTGGGATATTAAAGGGTGTGGGGAGTGAAGGGAGAGTGGGATTAGACTGGGTGGGATATTAAAGGGTGTGGGGAGTGAGGGGAGAGTGGGATTAGACTGGGTGGGATATTAAAGGGTGTGGGGAGTGAGCGGGAGAGTGGGATTAGACTGGGTTGGATATTAAAGGGTGTGGGGAGTGAGAGGGAGAGTGGGATTAGACTGGGTGGGATATTAAAGGGTGCGGGGAGTGAGGGGGGAGTGGGATTAGACTGGGTGGGATATTAAAGGGTGCGGGGAGTGAGGGGGAGAGTGGGATTAGACTGGGTGGGATATTAAAGGGTGTGGGGAGTGAGGGGGGAGTGGGATTAGACTGGGTGGGATATTAAAGGGTGCGGGGAGTGAGGGGAGAGTGGGATTAGACTGGGTGGGATATTAAAGGGTGCGGGGAGTGAGGGGGAGAGTGGGATTAGACTGGGTGGGATATTAAAGGGTGTGGGGAGTGAGGGGGGAGTGGGATTAGACTGGGTGGGATATTAAAGGGTGTGGGGAGTGAGGGGGAGAGTGGGATTAGACTGGGTGGGATATTAAAGGGTGTGGGGAGTGAGGGGGGAGTGGGATTAGACTGAGAGGGATATTAAAGGGTGTGGGGAGTGAGGGGGAGAGTGGGATTAGACTGGGTGGGATATTAAAGGGTACAGGGAGTGAGGGGGACAGTGGGATTAGACTGGGTGGGATATTAAAGGGTGTGGGGAGTGAGGGGGGAGAGTGGGATTAGACTGGGTGCGATATTAAAGGGTGCGGGGAGTGAGGGGGAGAGTGGGATTAGACTGGGTGGGATATTAAAGGGTGCGGGGAGTGAGGGGGAGAGTGGGATTAGACTGGGTGGGATATTAAAGGGTACGGGGAGTGAGGGGGAGAGTGGGATTAGACTGGGTGGGATATTAAAGGGTGTGGCGAGTGAGGGGGGAGAGTGGGATTAGACTGGGTGGGATATTAAAGGGTACGGGGAGTGAGGGGGAGAGTGGGATTAGACTGGGTGGGATATTAAAGGGTGTGGCGAGTGAGGGGGGAGAGTGGGATTAGACTGGGTGGGATATTAAAGGGTGCGGGGAGTGAGGGGGGAGTGGGATTAGACTGGGTGGGATATTAAAGGGTGAGGGGAGTGAGGGGAGAGTGGGATTAGACTGGGTGGGATATTAAAGGGTGTGGGGAGTGAGGGGGAGAGTGGGATTAGACTGGGTGGGATATTAAAGGGTGTGGGGAGTGAGGGGAGAGTGGGATTATACTGGGTGGGATATTAAAGGGTGTGGGGAGTGAGGGGGAGAGTGGGATTAGACTGGGTGGGATATTAAAGGGTGCGGGGAGTGAGGGGAGAGTGGGATTAGACTGGGTGGGATATTAAAGGGTGTGGGGAGTGAGGGGAGAGTGGGATTAGACTGGGTGGGATATTAAAGGGTGCGGGGAGTGAGGGGGGAGTGGGATTAGACTGGGTGGGATATTAAAGGGTGAGGGGAGTGAGGGGAGAGTGGGATTAGACTGGGTGGGATATTAAAGGGTGTGGGGAGTGAGGGGAGAGTGGGATTATACTGGGTGGGATATTAAAGGGTGCGGGGAGTGAGGGGGAGAGTGGGATTAGACTGGGTGGGATATTAAAGGGTGCGGGGAGTGAGGGGGAGAGTGGGATTAGACTGGGTGGGATATTAAAGGGTATGGGGAGTGAGGGGGAGAGTGGGATTAGACTGGGTGGGATATTAAAGGGTGTGGGGAGTGAGGGGGAGAGTGGGATTAGACTGGGTGGGATATTAAAGGGTGCGGGGAGTGAGGGGGAGAGTGGGATTAGACTGGGTGGGATATTAAAGGGTGAGGGGAGTGAGGGGGAGAGTGGGATTAGACTGGGTGGGATATTAAAGGGTGCGGGGAGTGAGGGGTGTGTGGGATTAGACTGGGTGGGATATTAAAGGGTGCGGGGAGTGAGGGGGAGAGTGGGATTAGACTGGGTGGGATATTAAAGGGTGTGGGGAGTGAGGGGGAGAGTGGGATTAGACTGGGTGGGATATTAAAGGGTGCGGGGAGTGAGGGGGAGAGTGGGATTAGACTGGGTGGGATATTAAAGGGTGCGGGGAGTGAGGGGGAGAGTGGGATTAGACTGGGTGGGATATTAAAGGCTGCGGGGAGTGAGGGGGAGAGTGGGATTAGACTGGGTGGGATATTAAAGGGTGTGGGGAGTGAGCGGGAGAGTGGGATTAGACTGGGTGGGATATTAAAGGGTGTGGGGAGTGAGGGGAGAGTGGGATTAGACTGGGTGGGATATTAAAGGGTGCGGGGAGTGAGGGGAGAGTGGGATTAGACTGGGTGGGATATTAAAGGGTGCGGGGAGTGAGGGGAGAGTGGGATTAGACTGGGTGGGATATTAAAGGGTGCGGGGAGTGAGGGGGGAGTGGGATTAGACTGGGCGGGATATTAAAGGGTGTGGGGAGTGAGGGGGAGAGTGGGATTAGACTGGGTGGGATATTAAAGGGTGCGGGGAGTGAGGGGGAGAGTGGGATTAGACTGGGTGGGATATTAAAGGGTGTGGGGAGTGAGGGGGAGAGTGGGATTAGACGGGGTGGGATATTAAAGGGTGTGGGGAGTGAGGGGGGAGTGGGATTAGACTGGGTGGGATATTAAAGGGTGTGGGGAGTGAGGTGAGAGTGGGATTAGACTGGGTGGGATATTAAAGGGTGCGGGGAGTGAGGGGAGAGTGGGATTAGACTGGGTGGGATATTAAAGGGTGTGGGGAGTGAGGGGGGAGTGGGATTAGACTGGGTGGGATATTAAAGGGTGCGGGGAGTGAGTGGGAGAGTGGGATTAGACTGGGTGGGATATTAAAGGGTGTGGGGAGTGAGGGCGAGAGTGGGATTAGACTGGGTGGGATATTAAAGGGTGCGGGGAGTGAGGGGAGAGTGGGATTAGACTGGGTGGGATATTAAAGGGTGTGGGGAGTGAGGGGGGAGTGGGATTAGACTGGGGGGATATTAAAGGGTGAGGGGAGAGTGGGATTAGACTGGGTGGGATATTAAAGGGTGCGGGGAGTGAGGGGAGAGTGGGATTAGACTGGGTGGGATATTAAAGGGTGCGGGGAGTGAGGGGGAGAGTGGGATTAGACTGGGTGGGATATTAAAGGGTGAGGGGAGAGTGGGATTAGACTGGGTGGGATATTAAAGGGTGAGGGGAGAGTGGGATTAGACTGGGTCTGATATTAAAGGGTGCGGGGAGTGAGGGGGAGAGTGGGATTAGACTGGGTGGGATATTAAAGGGTGTGGGGAGTGAGGGGGAGAGTGGGATTAGACTGGGTGGGATATTAAAGGGTGTGGGGAGTGAGGGGAGAGTGGGATTAGACTGGGTGGGATATTAAAGGGTGAGGGGAGAGTGGGATTAGACTGGGTGGGATATTAAAGGGTGCGGGGAGTGAGGGGGAGAGTGGGATTAGACTGGGTGGGATATTAAAGGGTGCGGGGAGTGAGGGGGAGAGTGGGATTAGACTGGGTGGGATATTAAAAGGTGTGGGGAGTGAGGGGGAGAGTGAGATTAGACTGGGTGGGATATTAAAGGGTGCGGGGAGTGAGGGGGGAGTGGGATTAGACTGGGTGGGATATTAAAGGGTGTGGGGAGTGAGGGGGAGAGTGGGATTAGACTGGGTGGGATATTAAAGGGTGAGGGGAGAGTGGGATTAGACTGGGTGGGATATTAAAGGGTGAGGGGAGAGTGGGATTAGACTGGGTGGGATATTAAAGGGTGTGGGGAGTGAGGGGGAGAGTGGGATTAGACTGGGTGGGATATTAAAGGGTGTGGGGAGTGAGGGGGAGAGTGGGATTAGACTGGGTGGGATATTAAAGGGTGTGGGGAGTGAGGGGAGAGTGGGATTAGACTGGGTGGGATATTAAAGGGTGCGGGGAGTGAGGGGGAGAGTGGGATTAGACTGGGTGGGATTTTAAAGGGTGTGGGGAGTGAGGGGGAGAGTGGGATTAGACTGGGTGGCATAATAAATGGTGCGGGGAGTGAGGGGAGAGTGGGATTAGACTGGGTGGGATATTAAAGGGTGCGGGGAGTGAGGGGGAGAGTGGGATTAGACTGGGTGGGATATTAAAGGGTGCGGGGAGTGAGGGGAGAGAGGGATTAGACTGGGTGGGATATTAAAGGGTGCGGGGAGTGAGGGGGAGAGTGGGATTAGACTGGGTGGGATATTAAAGGGTGTGGGGAGTGTGGGATTAGACTGGGTGGGATATTAAAGGGTGCGGGGAGTGAGGGGGAGAGTGGGATTAGACTGGGGGGATATTAAAGGGTGAGGGGAGAGTGGGATTAGACTGGGTGGGATATTAAAGGGTGCGGGGAGTGAGGGGAGAGTGGGATTAGACTGGGTGGGACATTAAAGGGTGCGGGGAGTGAGGGGGGAGTGGGATTAGACTGGGTGGGATATTAAAGGGTGCGGGGAGTGAGGGGGAGAGTGGGATTAGACTGGGTGGGATATTAAAGGGTGCGGGGAGTGAGGGGGAGAGTGGGATTAGACTGGGTGGGACATTAAAGGGTGCGGGGAGTGAGGGGGGAGTGGGATTAGACTGGGTGGGATATTAAAGGGTGCGGGGAGTGAGGGGAGAGTGGGATTAGACTGGGTGGGATATTAAAGGGTGCGGGGAGTGAGGGGGAGAGTGGGATTAGACTGGGTGGGATATTAAAGGGTGTGGGGAGTGAGGGGGAGAGTGGGATTAGACTGGGGGGATATTAAAGGGTGTGGGGAGTGAGGGGGAGAGTGGGATTAGACTGGGGGGATATTAAAGGGTGAGGGGAGAGTGGGATTAGACTGGGTGGGATATTAAAGGGTGAGGGGAGAGTGGGATCAGACTGGGTGGGATATTAAAGGGTGTGGGGAGTGAGGGGGGAGTGGGATTAGACTGGGGGGATATTAAAGGGTGAGGGGAGAGTGGGATTAGACTGGGTGGGATATTAAAGGGTGAGGGGAGAGTGGGATTAGACTGGGTGGGATATTAAAGGGTGCGGGGAGTGAGGGGGAGAGTGGGATTAGACAGGGTGGGATATTAAAAGGGTGCGGGGAGAGTGGGATTAGACTGGGTGGGATATTAAAGAGTGTGGGGAGTGAGGGGGAGAGTGGGATTAGACTGGGTGGGATATTAAAGGGTGTGGGGAGTGAGGGGGAGAGTGGGATTAGACTGGGTGGGATATTAAAGGGTGCGGGGAGTGAGGGGGAGAGTGGGATTAGACTGGGTGGGATATTAAAGGGTGCGGGGAGTGAGGGGAGAGTGGGATTAGACTGGGTGGGATATTAAAGGGTGCGGGGAGTGAGGGGGAGAGTGGGATTAGACTGGGTGGGATATTAAAGGGTGTGGGGAGTGAGGGGGAGAGTGGGATTAGACTGGGTGGGATATTAAAGGGTGTGGGGAGTGAGGGGAGAGTGGGATTAGACTGGGTGGGATATTAAAGGGTGCGGGGAGTGAGGGGGAGAGTGGGATTAGACTGGGTGGGATATTAAAGGGTGCGGGGAGTGAGGGGAGAGTGGGATTAGACTGGGTGGGATATTAAAGGGAGTGGGGAGTGAGGGGGAGAGTGGGATTAGACTGGGTGGGATATTAAAGGGAGTGGGGAGTGAGGGGGAGAGTGGGATTAGACTGGGTGGGATATTAAAGGGTGTGGGGAGTGAGGGGGAGAGTGGGATTAGACTGGGTGGGATATTAAAGGGTGTGGGGAGTGAGAGGAGTGTGGGATTAGACCGGGTGGGATATTAAAGGGTGCGGGGAGTGAGGGGGAGAGTGGGATTAGACTGGGTGGGATATTAAAGGGTGCGGGGAGTGAGGGGAGAGTGGGATTAGACTGGGTGGGATATTAAAGGGTGTGGGGAGTGAGGGGAGAGTGGGATTAGACTGGGTGGGATATTAAATGGTGAGGGGAGTGAGGGGGAGAGTGGGATTAGACTGGGTGGGATATTAAAGGGTGCGGGGAGTGAGGGGGGAGTGGGATTAGACTGGGTGGGATATTAAAGGGTGAGGGGAGTGAGGGGAGAGTGGGATTAGACTGGGTGGGATATTAAAGGGTGTGGGGAGTGAGGGGAGAGTGGGATTATACTGGGTGGGATATTAAAGGGTGCGGGGAGTGAGGGGGAGAGTGGGATTAGACTGGGTGGGATATTAAAGGGTGCGGGGAGTGAGGGGGAGAGTGGGATTAGACTGGGTGGGATATTAAAGGGTATGGGGAGTGAGGGGGAGAGTGGGATTAGACTGGGTGGGATATTAAAGGGTGTGGGGAGTGAGGGGGAGAGTGGGATTAGACTGGGTGGGATATTAAAGGGTGCGGGGAGTGAGGGGGAGAGTGGGATTAGACTGGGTGGGATATTAAAGGGTGAGGGGAGTGAGGGGGAGAGTGGGATTAGACTGGGTGGGATATTAAAGGGTGCGGGGAGTGAGGGGTGTGTGGGATTAGACTGGGTGGGATATTAAAGGGTGCGGGGAGTGAGGGGGAGAGTGGGATTAGACTGGGTGGGATATTAAAGGGTGTGGGGAGTGAGGGGGAGAGTGGGATTAGACTGGGTGGGATATTAAAGGGTGCGGGGAGTGAGGGGGAGAGTGGGATTAGACTGGGTGGGATATTAAAGGGTGCGGGGAGTGAGGGGGAGAGTGGGATTAGACTGGGTGGGATATTAAAGGCTGCGGGGAGTGAGGGGGAGAGTGGGATTAGACTGGGTGGGATATTAAAGGGTGTGGGGAGTGAGCGGGAGAGTGGGATTAGACTGGGTGGGATATTAAAGGGTGTGGGGAGTGAGGGGAGAGTGGGATTAGACTGGGTGGGATATTAAAGGGTGCGGGGAGTGAGGGGAGAGTGGGATTAGACTGGGTGGGATATTAAAGGGTGCGGGGAGTGAGGGGAGAGTGGGATTAGACTGGGTGGGATATTAAAGGGTGCGGGGAGTGAGGGGGGAGTGGGATTAGACTGGGCGGGATATTAAAGGGTGTGGGGAGTGAGGGGGAGAGTGGGATTAGACTGGGTGGGATATTAAAGGGTGCGGGGAGTGAGGGGGAGAGTGGGATTAGACTGGGTGGGATATTAAAGGGTGTGGGGAGTGAGGGGGAGAGTGGGATTAGACGGGGTGGGATATTAAAGGGTGTGGGGAGTGAGGGGGGAGTGGGATTAGACTGGGTGGGATATTAAAGGGTGTGGGGAGTGAGGGGAGAGTGGGATTAGACTGGGTGGGATATTAAAGGGTGCGGGGAGTGAGGGGAGAGTGGGATTAGACTGGGTGGGATATTAAAGGGTGTGGGGAGTGAGGGGGGAGTGGGATTAGACTGGGTGGGATATTAAAGGGTGCGGGGAGTGAGTGGGAGAGTGGGATTAGACTGGGTGGGATATTAAAGGGTGTGGGGAGTGAGGGCGAGAGTGGGATTAGACTGGGTGGGATATTAAAGGGTGCGGGGAGTGAGGGGAGAGTGGGATTAGACTGGGTGGGATATTAAAGGGTGTGGGGAGTGAGGGGGGAGTGGGATTAGACTGGGGGGATATTAAAGGGTGAGGGGAGAGTGGGATTAGACTGGGTGGGATATTAAAGGGTGCGGGGAGTGAGGGGAGAGTGGGATTAGACTGGGTGGGATATTAAAGGGTGCGGGGAGTGAGGGGGAGAGTGGGATTAGACTGGGTGGGATATTAAAGGGTGAGGGGAGAGTGGGATTAGACTGGGTGGGATATTAAAGGGTGAGGGGAGAGTGGGATTAGACTGGGTGCGATATTAAAGGGTGCGGGGAGTGAGGGGGAGAGTGGGATTAGACTGGGTGGGATATTAAAGGGTGTGGGGAGTGAGGGGGAGAGTGGGATTAGACTGGGTGGGATATTAAAGGGTGTGGGGAGTGAGGGGAGAGTGGGATTAGACTGGGTGGGATATTAAAGGGTGAGGGGAGAGTGGGATTAGACTGGGTGGGATATTAAAGGGTGCGGGGAGTGAGGGGGAGAGTGGGATTAGACTGGGTGGGATATTAAAGGGTGTGGGGAGTGAGGGGGAGAGTGGGATTAGACTGGGTGGGATATTAAAGGGTGAGGGGAGAGTGGGATTAGACTGGGTGGGATATTAAAGGGTGAGGGGAGAGTGGGATTAGACTGGGTGGGATATTAAAGGGTGTGGGGAGTGAGGGGGAGAGTGGGATTAGACTGGGTGGGATATTAAAGGGTGTGGGGAGTGAGGGGGAGAGTGGGATTAGACTGGGTGGGATATTAAAGGGTGTGGGGAGTGAGGGGAGAGTGGGATTAGACTGGGTGGGATATTAAAGGGTGCGGGGAGTGAGGGGGAGAGTGGGATTAGACTGGGTGGGATTTTAAAGGGTGTGGGGAGTGAGGGGGAGAGTGGGATTAGACTGGGTGGCATAATAAATGGTGCGGGGAGTGAGGGGAGAGTGGGATTAGACTGGGTGGGATATTAAAGGGTGCGGGGAGTGAGGGGGAGAGTGGGATTAGACTGGGTGGGATATTAAAGGGTGCGGGGAGTGAGGGGAGAGAGGGATTAGACTGGGTGGGATATTAAAGGGTGCGGGGAGTGAGGGGGAGAGTGGGATTAGACTGGGTGGGATATTAAAGGGTGTGGGGAGTGTGGGATTAGACTGGGTGGGATATTAAAGGGTGCGGGGAGTGAGGGGGAGAGTGGGATTAGACTGGGGGGATATTAAAGGGTGAGGGGAGAGTGGGATTAGACTGGGTGGGATATTAAAGGGTGCGGGGAGTGAGGGGAGAGTGGGATTAGACTGGGTGGGACATTAAAGGGTGCGGGGAGTGAGGGGGGAGTGGGATTAGACTGGGTGGGATATTAAAGGGTGCGGGGAGTGAGGGGGAGAGTGGGATTAGACTGGGTGGGATATTAAAGGGTGCGGGGAGTGAGGGGGAGAGTGGGATTAGACTGGGTGGGACATTAAAGGGTGCGGGGAGTGAGGGGGGAGTGGGATTAGACTGGGTGGGATATTAAAGGGTGCGGGGAGTGAGGGGAGAGTGGGATTAGACTGGGTGGGATATTAAAGGGTGCGGGGAGTGAGGGGGAGAGTGGGATTAGACTGGGTGGGATATTAAAGGGTGTGGGGAGTGAGGGGGAGAGTGGGATTAGACTGGGGGGATATTAAAGGGTGAGGGGAGAGTGGGATTAGACTGGGTGGGATATTAAAGGGTGAGGGGAGAGTGGGATCAGACTGGGTGGGATATTAAAGGGTGTGGGGAGTGAGGGGGGAGTGGGATTAGACTGGGGGGATATTAAAGGGTGAGGGGAGAGTGGGATTAGACTGGGTGGGATATTAAAGGGTGAGGGGAGAGTGGGATTAGACTGGGTGGGATATTAAAGGGTGCGGGGAGTGAGGGGGAGAGTGGGATTAGACAGGGTGGGATATTAAAAGGGTGCGGGGAGAGTGGGATTAGACTGGGTGGGATATTAAAGAGTGTGGGGAGTGAGGGGGAGAGTGGGATTAGACTGGGTGGGATATTAAAGGGTGTGGGGAGTGAGGGGGAGAGTGGGATTAGACTGGGTGGGATATTAAAGGGTGCGGGGAGTGAGGGGGAGAGTGGGATTAGACTGGGTGGGATATTAAAGGGTGCGGGGAGTGAGGGGAGAGTGGGATTAGACTGGGTGGGATATTAAAGGGTGCGGGGAGTGAGGGGGAGAGTGGGATTAGACTGGGTGGGATATTAAAGGGTGTGGGGAGTGAGGGGGAGAGTGGGATTAGACTGGGTGGGATATTAAAGGGTGTGGGGAGTGAGGGGAGAGTGGGATTAGACTGGGTGGGATATTAAAGGGTGCGGGGAGTGAGGGGGAGAGTGGGATTAGACTGGGTGGGATATTAAAGGGTGCGGGGAGTGAGGGGAGAGTGGGATTAGACTGGGTGGGATATTAAAGGGAGTGGGGAGTGAGGGGGAGAGTGGGATTAGACTGGGTGGGATATTAAAGGGAGTGGGGAGTGAGGGGGAGAGTGGGATTAGACTGGGTGGGATATTAAAGGGTGTGGGGAGTGAGGGGGGAGTGTGGGATTAGACTGGGTGGGATATTAAAGGGTGTGGGGAGTGAGGGGGAGAGTGGGATTAGACTGGGTGGGATATTAAAGGGTGCGGGGAGTGAGAGGAGTGTGGGATTAGACCGGGTGGGATATTAAAGGGTGCGGGGAGTGAGAGGAGTGTGGGATTAGACCGGGTGGGATATTAAAGGGTGCGGGGAGTGAGGGGAGAGTGGGATTAGACTGGGTGGGATATTAAAGGGTGTGGGGAGTGAGGGGAGAGTGGGATTAGACTGGGTGGGATATTAAAGGGTGTGGGGAGTGAGGGGGAGAGTGGGATTAGACTGGGTGGGATATTAAAGGGTGTGGAGAGTGAGGGGGAGAGTGGGATTAGACTGGGTGGGATATTAAAGGGTGTGAGGAGTGAGGGGAGAGTGGGATTAGACTGGGTGGGATATTAAAGGGTGCGGGGAGTGAGGGGATTGAGGGGGATTAGACTGGGTGGGATATTAAAGGGTGCGGGGAGTGAGGGGAGAGTGGGATTAGACTGGGTGGGATATTAAAGGGTGCGGGGAGTGAGGGGAAAGTGGGATTAGACTGGGTGGGATATTAAAGGGTGCGGGGAGTGAGGGGGAGAGTGGGATTAGACTGGGTGGGATATTAAAGGGTGTGGGGAGTGAGGGGGAGAGTGGGATTAGACTGGGTGGGATATTAAAGGGTGCGGGGAGTGAGGGGGAGAGTGGGATTAGACTGGGTGGGATATTAAAGGGTGCGGGGAGTGAGGGGGAGAGTGGGATTAGACTGGGTGAGATATTAAAGGGAGTGGGGAGTGAGGGGAGAGTGGGAATAGACTGGGTGGGGTATTAAAAGGTGCGGGGAGTGAGGGGGAGAGTGGGATTAGACTGGGTGGGATATTAAAGGGTGTGGGGAGTGAGGGGAGAGTGGGATTAGACTGGGTGGGATATTAAAGGGTGCGGGGAGTGAGGGGGGAGTGGGATTAGACTGGGTGGGATATTAAAGGGTGTGGGGAGTGAGGGGAGAGTGGGATTAGACTGGGTGGGATATTAAAGGGTGCGGGAGTGAGGGGAGAGTGGGATTAGACTGGGTGAGATATTAAAGGGTGTGGGGAGTGAGGGGAGAGTGGGATTAGACTGGGTGGGATATTAAAGGGTGTGGGGAGTGAGGGGAAGAGTGGAATTAGACTGGGTGGGATATTAAAGGGTGTGGGGAGTGAGGGGGAGAGTGGGATTAGACTGGGTGGGATATTAAAGTGTGCGGGGAGTGAGGGGAGAGTGGGATTAGACTGGGTGGGATATTAAAGGGTGCGGGGAGTGTGAGGGCAGAGTGGGATTAGACTGGGTGGGATATTAAAGGGTGTGGGGAGTGAGGGGGAGAGTGGGATTAGACTGGGTGGGATATTAAAGGGTGCTGGGAGTGAGGGGGAGAGTGGGATTAGACTGGGTGGGATATTAAAGGGTGTGGGGAGTGAGGGGGAGAGTGGGATTAGACTGGGTGGGATATTAAAGGGGGTGGGGAGCGAGGGGGAGAGTGGGATTAGACTGGGTGGGATATTAAAGGGTGTGGGGAGTGAGGGGGGAGTGGGATTAGACTGGGTGGGATATTAAAGGGTGCGGGGTGTGAGGGGGAGAGTGGGATTAGACTGGGTGGGATATTAAAGGGTGTGGGGAGTGAGGGGGAGAGTGGGATTAGACTGGGTGGGATATTAAAGGGTGTGGGGAGTGAGGGGGAGAGTGGGATTAGACTGGGTGGGATATTAAAGGGTGCGGGGAGTGAGGGGGAGAGTGGGATTAGACTGGGTGGGATATTAAAGGGTGTGGGGAGTGAGGGGAGAGTGGGATTAGACTGGGTGGGATATTAAAGGGTGCGGGGAGAGTGGGATTAGACTGGGTGGGATATTAAAGGGTGAGGGGAGAGTGGGATTAGACTGGGTGGGATATTAAAGGGTGTGGGGAGTGAGGGGAGAGTGGGATTAGACTGGGTGGGATATTAAAGGGTGTGGGGAGTGAGGGGAGTGTGGGATTAGACTGGGTGGGATATTAAAGGGTGTAGGGAGTGAGGGGGAGAGTGGGATTAGACTGGGTGGGATATTAAGGGGTGTGGGGAGTGAGGGGAGTGTGGGATTAGACTGGGTGGGATATTAAAGGGTGCGGGGAGTGAGGGGGGAGTGGGATTAGACTGGGTGGGATATTAAAGGGTGCGGGGAGTGAGGGGAGAGTGGGATTAGACTGGGTGGGATATTAAAGGGTGCGGGGAGTGAGGGGGAGAGTGGGATTAGACTGGGTGGGATATTAAAGGGTGTGGGGAGTGAGGGGGAGAGTGGGATTAGACTGGGTGGGATATTAAAGGGTGCGGGGAGTGAGGGGTGAGGGGGATTAGACTGGGTGGGATATTAAAGGGTGCGGGGAGTGAGGGGGAGAGTGGGATTAGACTGGGTGGGATATTAAAGGGTGCGGGGAGTGAGGGGGAGAGTGGGATTAGACTGGGTGGGATATTAAAGGGTGCGGGGAGTGAGGGGTGAGTGGGATTAGACTGGGTGGGATATTAAAGGGTGCGGGGAGTGACGCGAGAGTGGGATTAGACTGGGTGGGATATTAAAGGGTGTGGGGAGTGAGGGGGAGAGTGGGATTAGACTGGGTGGGATATTAAAGGGTGCGGGGAGTGAGGGGAGAGTGGGATTAGACTGGGTGGGATATTAAAGTGTGTGGAGAGTGAGGGGGAGAGTGGGATTAGATTGGGTGGGATATTAAAGGGTGTGGGGAGTGAGGGGAGAGTGGGATTAGACTGGGTGGGATATTACAGGGTGTGGGGAGTGAGGGGAGAGTGGGATTAGACTGGGTGGGATATTACAGGGTGTGGGGAGTGAGGGGAGAGTGGGATTAGACTGGGTGGGATATTAAAGGGTGTGGGGAGTGAGGGGGAGAGTGGGATTAGACTGGGTGGGATATTTAAGGGTGTGGGGAGTGAGGGGTGAGAGTGGGATTAGACTGGGTGGGATATTAAAGGGTGTGGGGAGTGAGGGGAGAGTGGGATTAGACTGGGTGGGATATTAAAGGGTGCGGGGAGTGAGGGGGAGAGTGGGATTAGACTGGGTAGGATATTAAGGGATGCGGGGAGTGAGGGGGAGAGTGGGATTAGACTGGGTGGGATAGTAAAGGGTGCGGGGAGTGAGGGGGAGGGTGGGATTTGACTGGGTGGGATATTAAAGGGTGTGGGGAGTGAGGGGGAGAGTGGGATTAGACTGGGTGGGATATTAAAGGGTGTGGGGAGTGAGGGGGAGAGTGGGATTAGACTGGGTGGGATATTAAAGGGTGTGGGGTGTGAGGGGAGAGTGGGAATAGACTGGGTGGGATATTAAAGGGTGCGGGGAGTGAGGGGGAGAGTGGGATTAGACTGGGTGGGATATTAAAGGGTGTGGGAGTGAGAGGGAGAGTGGGATTAGACTGGGTGGGTTATTAAAGGGTTCGGGGAGTGAGGGGAGAGTGGGATTAGACTGGGTGGGATATTAAAGGGTGCGGGGAGTGAGGGGAGAGTGGGATTAGACTGGGTGGGATATTAAAGGGTGTGGGGAGTGAGGGGGGAGTGGGATTAGACTGGGTGGGATATTAAAGGGTGTGGGGAGTGAGGGGAGAGTGGGATTAGACTGGGTGGGATATTAAAGGGTGCGGGGAGTGAGGGGAGAGTGGGATTAGACTGGGTGGGATATTAAAGGGTGCGGGGAGTGAGGGGGAGAGTGGGATTATACTGGGTGGGATATTAAAGGGTGCGGGGAGTGAGGGGAGAGTGGGATTAGACTGGGTGGGATATTAAAGGGTGTGGGGAGTGAGGGGAGAGTGGGATTAGACTGGGTGGGATATTAAAGGGTGTGGGGAGTGAGGGGAGAGTGGGATTAGACTGGGTGGGATATTAAAGGGAGCGGGGAGTGAGGGGGGAGTGGGATTAGACTGGGTGGGATATTAAAGGGTGCGGGGAGTGAGGGGGAGAGTGGGATTAGACTGGGTGGGATATTAAAGGGTGCGGGGAGTGAGGGGAGAGTGGGATTAGACTGGGTGGGATATTAAAGGGTGTGGGGAGTGAGGGGAGAGTGGGATTAGACTGGGTGGGATATTAAAGGGTGTGGGGAGTGAGGGGAGAGTGGGATTAGACTGGGTGGGATATTAAAGGGTGTGGGGAGTGAGGGGGAGAGTGGGATTAGACTGGGTGGGATATTAAAGGGTGCGGGGAGTGAGGGGAGAGAGTGGGATTAGACTGGGTGGGATATTAAAGGGTGTCGGGAGTGAGGGGAGAGTGGGATTAGACTGGGTGGGATATTAAAGGGTGTGGGGAGTGAGGGGGAGAGTGGGATTAGACTGGGTGGGATATTAAAGGGTGCGGGGAGTGAGGGGAGAGTGGGATTAGACTGGGTGGGATATTAAAGGGTGTGGGGAGTGAGGGGGAGAGTGGGATTAGACTGGGTGGGATATTAAAGGGTGCGGGGAGTGAGGGGGAGAGTGGGATTAGACTGGGTGGGATATTAAAGGGTGTGGGGAGTGAGGGGGAGAGTGGGATTAGACTGGGTGGGATATTAAAGGGTGTGGGGAGTGAGGGGGAGAGTGGGATTAGACTGGGTGGGATATTAAAGGGTGCGGGGAGTGAGGGGAGTGAGTGGGATTAGACTGGGTGGGATATTAAAGGGTGCGGGGAGTGTGGGGGGAGTGGGATTAGACTGGGTGGGATATTAAAGGGTGTGGGGAGTGAGGGGGGAGTGGGATTAGACTGGGTGGGATATTAAAGGGTGCGGGGTGTGAGGGGGAGAGTGGGATTAGACTGGGTGGGATATTAAAGGGTGTGGGGAGTGAGGGGAGAGTGGGATTAGACTGGGTGGGATATTAAAGGGTGCGGGGAGTGAGGGGAGAGTGGGATTAGACTGGGTGGGATATTAAAGGCTGCGGGGAGTGAGGGGGAGAGTGGTATTAGACTGGGTGGGATATTAAAGGGTGCGGGGAGTGAGGGGGAGAGTGGGATTAGACTGGGTGGGATATTAAAGGGTGAGGGGAGTGAGGGGGAGAGTGGGATTAGACTGGGTGGGATATTAAAGGGTGCGGGGAGTGAGGGGAGAGTGGGATTAGACTGGGTGGGATATTAAAGGGTGTGGGGAGTGAAGGGAGAATGGGATTCGACTGGGTGGGATATTAAAGGGTGCGGGGAGTGAGGGGGAGAGTGGGATTAGACTGGGTGGGATATTAAAGGGTGCGGGGAGTGAGGGGGAGAGTGGGATTAGACTGGGTGGGATATTAAAGGGTGCGGCGAGTGAGGGGAGAGTGGGATTAGACTGGGTGGGATATTAAAGGGTGCGGGGAGTGAGGGGGAGAGTGGGATAAGACTGGGTGGGATATTAAAGGGTGTGGGGATTGAGTGGGAGAGTGGGATTAGAGTGGGTGGGATATTAAAGGGTGTGGGGAGTGAGGGGAGAGTGGGATTAGACTGGGTGGGATATTAAAGGGTGTGGGGATTGAGTGGGAGAGTGGGATTAGAGTGGGTGGGATATTAAAGGGTGCGGGGAGTGAAGGGAGAGTGGGATAAGACTGGGTGGGATATTAAAGGGTGTGGGGATTGAGTGGGAGAGTGGGATTAGAGTGGGTGGGATATTAAAGGGTGTGGGGAGTGAAGGGAGAATGGGATTCGACTGGGTGGGATATTAAAGGGTGTGGGGAGTGAGGGGAGAGTGGGATTAGACTGGGTGGGATATTAAAGTGTGTGGGGAGTGAGGGGAGAGTGGGATTAGACTGGGTGGGGTATTAAAGGGTGTGGGGAGTGAGGGGAGAGTGGGATTAGACTGGGTGGGATATTAAAGGGTGCGGGGAGTGAGGGGGAGAGTGGGATTAGACTGGGTGGGATATTAAAGGGTGCGGGGAGTGAGGGGGGAGAGTGGGATTAGACTGGGTGGGATATTAAAGGGTGCGGGGAGTGAGGGGAGAGTGGGATTAGACTGAGTGGGATATTAAAGGGTGCGGGGAGTGAGGGGAGAGTGGGATTCGACTGGGTGGGATATTAAAGGGTGTGGGGAGTGAGGGGGAGAGTGGGATTAGACTGGGTGGGATATTAAAGGGAGGGGGAGAGTGGGATTAGACTGGGTGGGATATTAAAGGGTGCGGGGAGTGAGGGGGAGACTGGGATTAGACTGGGTGGGATATTAAAGGGTGCGGGGAGTGAGGAGGAGAGTGTGATTAGACTGGGTGGGATATTAAAGGGTGCGGGAGTGAGGGGGGAGAGTGGGATTAGACTGGGTGGGATATTAAAGGGTGTGGGGTGTGAGGGGGAGAGTGGGATTAGACTGGGTGGAATATTAAAGGGTGTGGTGAGTGAGGGGGGAGTGGGATTAGACTGAGTGGGATATTAAAGGGTGCGGGGAGTGAGGGGAGAGTGGGATTAGACTGGGTGGGATATTAAAGGGTGTGAGGGGAGTGAGGGGGAGACTGGGATTAGACTGGGTGGGATATTAAAGGGTGCGGGGAGTGAGGAGGAGAGTGTGATTAGACTGGGTGGGATATTAAAGGGTGCGGGGAGTGAGGGGGAGACTGGGATTAGACTGGGTGGGATATTAAAGGGTGCGGGGAGTGAGGAGGAGAGTGTGATTAGACTGGGTGGGATATTAAAGGGTCCGGGAGTGAGGGGGGAGAGTGGGATTAGACTGGGTGGGATATTAAAGGGTGTGGGGTGTGAGGGGGAGAGTGGGATTAGACTGGGTGGAATATTAAAGGGTGTGGGGAGTGAGGGGGGAGTGGGATTAGACTGAGTGGGATATTAAAGGGTGCGGGGAGTGACGGGGAGAGTGTGATTAGACTGGGTGGGATATTAAAGGGTGCGGGGAGTGAGGGGAGAGTGGGATTAGACTGGGTGGGATATTAAAGGGTGCGGGGAGTGAGGGGAGAGTGGGATTAGACTGGGTGGGATATTAAAGGGTGCGGGGAGTGAGGGGAGAGTGGGATTAGACTGGGTGGGATATTAAAGGGTGCGGGGAGTGAGGGGAGAGTGGGATTAGACTGGGTGGGATATTAAAGGGTGCGGGGAGTGAGGGGAGAGTGGGATTAGACTGGGTGGGATATTAAGGGTGCGGGGAGTGAGAGGAGAGTGGGATTAGACTGGGTGGGATATTAAAGGGTGCGGGGAGTGAGGGGGAGAGTGGGATTAGACTGGGTGCGATATTAAAGGTTGCTGGGAGTGAGGGGAGAGTGGGATTAGACTGGGTGGGATATTAAAGGGTGCGGGGAGTGAGGGGGAGAGTGGGATTAGACTGGGTGGGATATTAAAGGGTGCGGGGAGTGAGGGGAGAGTGGGATTAGACTGGGTGGGATATTAAAGGGTGTGGGGAGTGAGGGGGAGAGTGGGATTAGACTGGGTGGGATATTAAAGGGTGCGGGGAGTGAGGGGAGAGTGGGATTAGACTGGGTGGGATATTAAAGGGTGCGGGGAGTGAGGGGAGAGTGGGATTAGACTGGGTGGGATATTAAAGGGTGCGGGGAGTGAGGGGGGAGTGGGATTTGACTGGGTGGGATATTAAAGGGTGTGGGGAGTGAGGGGGATAGTGGGATTAGACTGGGTGGGATATTAAAGGGTGCGGGGAGTGAGGGGAGAGTGGGATTAGACTGGGTGGGATATTAAAGGGTGCGGGGAGTGAGGGGAGAGTGGGATTAGACTGGGTGGGATATTAAAGGGTGTGGGGAGTGAGGGGAGAGTGGGATTAGACTGGGTGGGATATTAAAGGGTTTGGGGAGTGAGGGGGAGAGTGGGATTAGACTGGGTGGGATATTAAAGGGTGTGGGGAGTGAGGGGGGAGTGGGATTTGACTGGGTGGGATATTAAAGGGTGCGGGGAGTGAGGGGGGAGTGGGATTTGACTGGGTGGGATATTAAAGGGTGAGGGGAGTGAGGGGGAGAGTGGGATTAGACTGGGTGGGATATTAAAGGATGCGGGGAGTGAGGCGGAGAGTGGGATTAAACTGGGTGGGATATTAAAGGGTGTGGGGAGTGAGGGGGGAGTGGGATTAGACTGGGTGGGGTATTAAAGGATGCGGGGAGTGAGGGGGAGAGTGGGATTAGACTGGGTGGGATATTAAAGGGTGCGGGGAGTGAGGGGGAGAGTGGGATTTGACTGGGTGGGATATTAAAGGGTGAGGGGAGTGAGAGGGAGAGTGGGATTAGACTGGGTGGGATATTAAAGGGTGTGGGGAGTGAGGGGAGAGTGGGATTAGACTGGGTGGGATATTAAAGGGTGCGGGGAGTGAGGGGGAGAGTGGGATTAGACTGGGTGGGATATTAAAGGGTGAGGGGAGTGAGGGGGAGTGTGGGATTAAACTGGGTGGGATATTAAAGGGTGTGGGGAGTGAGGGGGGAGTGGGATTAGACTGGGTGGGATATTAAAGGGTGCGGGGAGTGAGGGGAGAGTGGGATTAGACTGGGTGGAATATTAAAGGGTGCGGGGAGTGAGGGGAGAGTGGGATTAGACTGGGTGGGATATTAAAGGGTGTGGGGAGTGAGGGGAGAGTGGGATTAGACTGGGTGGAATATTAAAGGGTGCGGGGAGTGAGGGGCAGAGTGGGATTAGACTGGGTGGGATATTAAAGGGTGCGGGGAGTGAGGGGAGGGTGGGATTAGACTGGGTGGGATATTAAAGGGTGTGGGGAGTGAGGGGAGAGTGGGATTAGACTGGGTGGGATATTAAAGGGTGCGGGGAGTGTGGGGGAGAGTGGGATTAGACTGGGTGGGATATTAAAGGGTGCGGGGAGTGAGGGGGGAGAGTGGGATTAGACTGGGTGGGATATTAAAGGATGCGGGGAGTGAGGGGAGAGTGGGATTAGACTGAGTGGGATATTAAAGGGTGCGGGGAGTGAGGGGAGAGTGGGATTCGACTGGGTGGGATATTAAAGGGTGTGGGGAGTGAGGGGGAGAGTGGGATTAGACTGGGTGGGATATTAAAGGGAGGGGGAGAGTGGGATTAGACTGGGTGGGATATTAAAGGGTGCGGGGAGTGAGGGGGAGACTGGGATTAAACTGGGTGGGATATTAAAGGGTGTGGGGAGTGAGGGGAGAGTGGGATTAGACTGGGTGGGATATTAAAGGATGCGGGGAGTGAGGGGGAGAGTGGGATTAGACTGGGTGGGATATTAAAGGGTGTGGGGAGTGAGGGGGAGAGTGGGATTAGACTGGGTGGGATATTAAAGGGTGCGGGGAGTGAGGGGAGAGTGGGATTAGACTGGGTGGGATATTAAAGGGTGTGGGGAGTGAGGGGGAGAGTGGGATTAGACTGGGTGGGATATTAAAGGGTGCGGGGAGTGAGGGGAGAGTGGGATTAGACTGGGTGGGATATTAAAGGGTGTGGGGAGTGAGGGGAGAGTGGGATTAAACTGGGTGGGATATTAAAGGGTGTGGGGAGTGAGGGGGAGAGTGGGATTAGACTGGGTGGGATATTAAAGGGTGCGGGGAGTGAGGCGAGAGTGGGATTAGACTGGGTGGGATATTAAAGGGTGTGGGGAGTGAGGGGGAGAGTGGGATTAAACTGGGTGGGATATTAAAGGGTGCGGGGAGTGAGGGGGAGAGTGGGATTTGACTGGGTGGGATATTAAAGGGTGCGGGGAGTGAGGGGAGAGTGGGATTAGACTGGGTGGGATATTAAAGGGTGCGGGGAGTGAGGGGAGAGTGGGATTAGACTGGGTGGGATATTAAAGTGTGCGGGGAGTGAGGGGAGAAGGGGATTAGACTGGGTGGGATATTAAAGGGTGCGGGGAGTGAGGGGGAGAGTGGGATTAGACTGGGTGGGATATTAAAGGGTGAAGGGAGAGTGGGATTAGGCTGGGTGGGATATTAAAGAGTGCGGGGAGTGAGGGGGAGAGTGGGATTAGACTGGGTGGGATATTAAAGGGTGTGGGGAGTGATGGGGAGAGTGGGATTAGACTGGGTGGGATATTAAAGGGTGCGGGGAGTGAGGGGGAGAGTGGGATTAGACTGGGTGGGATATTAAAGGGTGCGGCGAGTGAGGGGAGAGTGGGATTAGACTGGGTGGGATATTAAAGGGTGTGGGGAGTGAGGGCAGAGTGGGATTAGACTGGGTGGGATATTAAAGGGTGCGGGGAGTGAGGGGAGAGTGGGATTAGACTGGGTGGGATATTAAAGGGTGAGGGGAGAAGGGGATTAGACTGGGTGGGATATTAAAGGGTGCGGGGAGTGAGGGGGAGAGTGGGATTAGACTGGGTGGGATATTAAAGGGTGCGGGGAGTGAGGGGGAGAGTGAGATTAGACTGGGTGGGATATTAAAGGGTGCGGGGGGATTAGACAGGGTGGGATATTAAAGGGTGTGGGGAGTGAGGGGGAGAGTGGGATTAGATCTGGTGTGATATTAAAGGGTGCGGGGAGTGAGAGGGAGAGTGGGATTAGACTGGGTGGGATATTAAAGGGTGCGGGGAGTGAGGGGGAGAGTGGGATTATACTGGGTGGGATATTAAAGGGTGAGGGGGAGAGTGGGATTAGACTGGGTGGGATATTAAAGGGTGCGGGGAGTGAGGGGAGAGTGGGATTAGACTGGGTGGGATATTAAAGGGTGCGGGGAGAGTGGGATTCGACTGTGTGGGATATTTAAGGGTGTGGGGAGTGAGGGGGAGAGTGGGATTAGACTCGGTGGGATATTAAAGGGTGCGGGGAGTGAGGGGGAGAGTGGGATTAGACTGGGTGGGATATTAAAGGGTGCGGGGAGTGAGGGGGAGAGTGAGATTAGACTGGGTGGGATATTAAAGGGTGCGGGGAGTGAGGGGAGAGTGGGATTAGACTGGGTGGGATATTAAAGGGTGCGGGGGAGTGAGGGGAGAGTGGGATTAGACTGGGTGGGATATTAAAGGGTGCGGGGAGTGAGGGGAGTGTGGGATTAGACTGGGTGGGATATTAAAGGGTGTGGGGAGTGAGGGGAGAGTGGGATTAGACTGGGTGGGATATTAAAGGGTGCGGGGAGTGAGGGGGAGAGTGGGATTAGACTGGGTGGGATATTAAAGGGTGCGGGGAGTGAGGGGAGAGTGGGATTAGACTGGGCGGGATATTAAAGGGTGCGGGGAGTGAGGGGAGAGTGGGATTATACTGGGTGGGATATTAAAGGGTGCGGGGAGTGGGGGAGAGTGGGATTATACTGGGTGGGATATTAAAGGGTGCGGGGAGTGAGGGGAGAGTGGGATTGGACTGGGTGGGATATTAAAGGGTGAGGGGAGAGTGGGATTAGACTGGGTGGGATATTAAAGGGTGTGGGGAGTGAGGGGGAGAGTGAGATTAGACTGGGTGGGATATTAAAGGGTGCGGGGAGTGAGGGGGAGAGTGGGATTAGACTGGGTGGGGTATTAAAGGGTGTGGGGAGTGAGGGGGAGAGTGGGATTATACTGGGTGGGATATTAAAGGGTGCGGGGAGTGAGGGGAGAGTGGGATTGGACTGGGTGGGATATTAAAGGGTGAGGGGAGAGTGGGATTAGACTGGGTGGGATATTAAAGGGTGTGGGGAGTGAGGGGGAGTGTGGGATTAGACTGGGTGGGATATTAAAGGGTGTGGGGAGTGAGGGGGAGAGTGAGATTAGACTGGGTGGGATATTAAAGGGTGCGGGGAGTGAGGGGAGAGTGGGATTAGACTGGGTGGGATATTAAAGGGTGCGGGGAGTGAGGGGGAGAGTGGGATTAGACTGGGTGGGATATTAAAGGGTGCGGGGAGTGAGGGGGAGAGTGAGATTAGACTGGGTGGGATATTAAAGGGTGTGGGGAGTGAGGGGGAGAGTGAGATTAGACTGGGTGGGATATTAAAGGGTGCGGGGAGTGAGGGGAGAGTGGGATTAGACTGGGTGGGATATTAAAGGGTGCGGGGAGTGAGGGGAGAGTGGGATTAGACTGGGTGGGATATTAAAGGGTGCGGGGAGTGAGGGGGAGAGTGGGATTGGACTGGGTGGGATATTAAAGGGTACGGGGAGTGAGGGGGAGAGTGGGATTAGACTGGGTGGGATATTAAAGGGTGTGGGGAGTGAGGGGAGAGTGGGATTAGACTGGGTGGGATATTAAAGGGTGCGGGAAGTGAGGGGGAGAGTGGGATTAGACTGGGTGGGATATTAAAGGGTGCGGGAAGTGAGGGGAGAGTGGGATTAGATTGAGTGGGATATTAAAGGGTGCGGGGAGTGAGGGGAGAGTGGGATTAGACTGGGTGGGATATTAAAGGGTGCGGGGAGTGAGGGGAGAGTGGGATTAGACTGGGTGGGATATTAAAGGGTGCGGGGAGTGAGGGGGAGAGTGGGATTAGACTGGGTGGGATATTAAAGGGTGCGGGGAGTGAGGGGAGAGTGGGATTAGACTGGGTGGGATATTAAAGGGTGCGGGGAGTGAGGGGAGAGTGGGATTAGACTGGGTGGGATATTAAAGGGTGTGGGGAGTGAGGGGGAGAGTGGGATTATACTGGGTGGGATATTAAAGGGTGCGGGGAGTGAGGGGAGAGTGGGATTAGACTGGGTGGGATATGAAAGGGTGCGGGGAGTGAGGGGAGTGTGGGATTAGACTGGGTGGGAGATTAAAGGGTGCGGGGAGTGAGGGGAGAGTGGGATTAGACTGGGTGGGATATTAAAGGGTGCGGGGAGTGAGGGGAGAGTGGGATTAGACTGGGTGGAATATTAAAGGGTGCGGGGAGTGAGGGGGAGAGTGGGATTAGACTGGGTGGGATATTAAAGGGTGCGGGGAGTGAGGGGAGAGTGGGATTAGACTGGGTGGGATATTAAAGGGTGCGGGGAGTGAGGGGAGAGTGGGATTAGACTGGGTGGGATATTAAAGGGTGTGGGGAGTGACGGGGAGAGTGGGATTAGACTGGGTGGGATATTAAAGGGTGCAGGGAGTGAGGGGAGAGTGGGATTAGACTGGGTGGGATATTAAAGGGTGCGGGGAGTGAGGGGAGAGTGGGATTAGACTGGGTGGGATATTAAGGGTGCGGGGAGTGAGAGGAGAGTGGGATTAGACTGGGTGGGATATTAAAGGGTGCGGGGAGTGAGGGGGAGAGTGGGATTAGACTGGGTGGGATATTAAAGGGTGCGGGGAGTGAGGGGGAGAGTGGGATTAGACTGGGTGGGATATTAAAGGGTGTGGGGAGTGAGGGGGAGAGTGGGATTAGACTGGGTGGGATATTAAAGGGTGCGGGGAGTGAGGGGAGAGTGGGATTAGACTGGGTGGGATATTAAAGGGTGCAGGGAGTGAGGGGAGAGTGGGATTAGACTGGGTGGGATATTAAAGGGTGCGGGGAGTGAGGGGAGAGTGGGATTAGACTGGGTGGGATATTAAGGGTGCGGGGAGTGAGAGGAGAGTGGGATTAGACTGGGTGGGATATTAAAGGGTGCGGGGAGTGAGGGGGAGAGTGGGATTAGACTGGGTGCGATATTAAAGGTTGCGGGGAGTGAGGGGAGAGTGGGATTAGACTGGGTGGGATATTAAAGGGTGCAGGGAGTGAGGGGGAGAGTGGGATTAGACTGGGTGGGATATTAAAGGGTGCGGGGATTGAGGGGAGAGTGGGATTAGACTGGGTGGGATATTACAGGGTGCGGGGAGTGAGGGGGAGAGTGGGATTAGACTGGGTGGGATATTAAAGGGTGCGGGGAGTGAGGGGGAGTGTGGGATTAGACTGGGTGGGATATTAAAGGGTGCGGGGAGTGAGGGGAGAGTGGGATTAGACTGGGTGGGATATTAAAGGGTGCGGGGAGTGAGGGGAGAGTGGGATTAGACTGGGTGGGATATTAAAGGGTGCGGGGAGTGAGGGGGGAGTGGGATTTGACTGGGTGGGATATTAAAGGGTGTGAGGAGTGAGGGGGAGAGTGGGATTAGACTGGGTGGGATATTAAAGGGTGCGGGGAGTGAGGGGAGAGTGGGATTAGACTGGGTGGGATATTAAAGGATGCGGGGAGTGAGGGGAGAGTGGGATTAGACTGGGTGGGATATTAAAGGGTGTGGGGAATGAGGGGAGAGTGGGATTAGACTGGGTGGGATATTAAAGGGTTTGGGGAGTGAGGGGGAGAGTGGGATTAGACTGGGTGGGATATTAAAGGGTGTGGGGAGTGAGGGGGGAGTGGGATTTGACTGGGTGGGATATTAAAGGGTGCGGGGAGTGAGGGGGGAGTGGGATTTGACTGGGTGGGATATTAAAGGGTGAGGGGAGTGAGGGGGAGAGTGGGATTAGACTGGGTGGGATATTAAAGGATGCGGGGAGTGAGGGGGAGAGTGGGATTAAACTGGGTGGGATATTAAAGGGTGTGGGGAGTGAGGGGGGAGTGGGATTAGACTGGGTGGGGTATTAAAGGGTGCGGGGAGTGAGGGGGAGAGTGGGATTAGACTGGGTGGGATATTAAAGGGTGCGGGGAGTGAGGGGGAGAGTGGGATTAGACTGGGTGGGATATTAAAGGGTGTGGGGAGTGAGGGGAGAGTGGGATTAGACTGGGTGGGATATTAAAGGGTGTGGGGAGTGAGGGGAGAGTGGGATTCGACTGGGTGGGATATTAAAGGGTGCGGGGAGTGAGGGGGAGAGTGGGATTAGACTGGGTGGGATATTAAAGGGTGAGGGGAGTGAGGGGGAGTGTGGGAATAAACTGGGTGGGATATTAAAGGGTGAGGGGAGTGAGGGGGAGAGTGGGATTAGACTGGGTGGGATATTAAAGGGTGCGGGGAGTGAGGGGGAGAGTGGGATTAGACTGGGTGGGATATTAAAGGGTGAGGGGAGTGAGGGGGAGTGTGGGAATAAACTGGGTGGGATATTAAAGGGTGTGGGGAGTGAGGGGGGAGTGGGATTAGACTGGGTGGGATATTAAAGGGTGCGGGGAGTGAGGGGAGAGTGGGATTAGACTGGGTGGGATATTAAAGGGTGAGGGGAGTGAGGGGGAGAGTGGGATTAGACTGGGTGGGATATTAAAGGGTGAGGGGAGTGAGGGGGAGTGTGGGAATAAACTGGGTGGGATATTAAAGGGTGTGGGGAGTGAGGGGGGAGTGGGATTAGACTGGGTGGGATATTAAAGGGTGCGGGGAGTGAGGGGAGAGTGGGATTAGACTGGGTGGGATATTAAAGGGTGCGGGGAGTGAGGGGAGAGTGGGATTAGACTGGGTGGGATATTAAAGGGTGCGGGGAGTGAGGGGAGAGTGGGATTAGACTGGGTGGCATATTAAAGGGTGCGGGGAGTGAGGGGAGAGTGGGATTAGACTGGGTGGGATATTAAAGGGTGCGGGGAGTGAGGGGAGAGTGGGATTAGACTGGGTGGGATATTAAAGGGTGCGGGGAGTGAGGGGAGAGTGGGATTAGACTGGGTGGGATATTAAAGGGTGCGGGGAGTGAGGGGGAGAGTGGGATTAGACTGGGTGGGATATTAAAGGGTGTGGGGAGTGAGGGGAGAGTGGGATTAAACTGGGTGGGATATTAAAGGGTGTGGGGAGTGAGGGGAGAGTGGGATTAGACTGGGTGGGATATAGAAGTGTGTGGGGAGTGAGGGGAGAGTGGGATTAGACGGGGTGGGATATTAAAGGGTGAGGGGAGTGAGGGGGAGTGTGGGATTAAACTCGGTGGGATATTAAAGGGTGCGGGGAGTGAGGGGAGAGTGGGATTAGACTGGGTGGGATATTAAAGGGTGCGGGGAGTGAGGGGGAGAGTGGGATTAGACGGGGTGGGATATTAAAGGGTGCGGGGAGTGAGGGGAGAGTGGGATTAGACTGGGTGGGGTATTAAAGGGTGCGGGGAGTGAGGGGGAGAGTGGCATTAGACTGGGTGGGATATTAAAGGGCGCGGGGAGTGAGGGGGAGAGTGGGATTAGACTGGGTGGGATATTAAAGGGTGGGGAGAGTGGGATTAGACTGGGTGGGATATTAAAGGGTGTGGGGAGTGAGGGGAGAGTGGGATTAGACTGGGTGTGTTATTAAAGGGTGCGGGGAGTGAGGGGGAGAGTGGGATTAGACTGGGTGGGATATTAAAGGGTGCGGGGAGTGAGGGGGAGAGTGGGATTAGACTGGGTGGGATATTAAAGGGTGCGGGGAGTGAGGGGAGAGTGGGATTAGACTGGGTGGGATATTAAAGGGTGCGGGGAGTGAGGGGGGAGTGGGATTAGACTGGGTGGGATATTAAAGGGTGCGGGGAGTGAGGGGAGAGTGGGATTAGACTGGGTGGGATATTAAAGGGTGCGGGGAGTGAGGGGGAGAGTGAGATTAGACTGGGTGGGATATTAAAGGGTGCGGGGAGTGAGGGGAGAGTGGGATTAGACTGGGTGGGATATTAAAGGGTGTGGGGAGTGAGGGGAGAGTGGGATTAGACTGGGTGGGATATTAAATTGTGCGGGGAGTGAGGGGGAGAGTGGGATTAGACTGGGTGGGATATTAAAGGGTGCGGGGAGTGAGGGGGAGAGTGGGATTAGACTGGGTGGGATATTAAAGGGTGTGGGGAGTGAGGGGAGAGTGGGATTAGACTGGGTGGGATATTAAAGGGTGTGGGGAGTGAGGGGAGAGTGGGATTAGACTGGGTGGGATATTAAAGGGTGCGGGGAGTGAGGGGGAGAGTGGGATTAGACTGGGTGGGATATTAAAGGGTGCGGGGAGTGAGGGGGAGAGTGGGATTAGTCTGGGTGGGGTATTAAAGGGTGCGGGGAGTGAGGGGGAGAGTGGGATTAGACTGGGTGGGATATTAAAGGGTGTGGGAAGTGAGGGGAGAGTGGGATTAGATTGGGTGGGATATTAAAGGCTGCGGGGAGTGAGGGGGAGAGTGGGATTAGACTGGGTGGGATATTAAAGGGTGCGGGGAGTGAGGGGGAGAGTGGGATTAGACTGGGTGGGATATTAAAGGGTGCGGGGAGTGAGGGGGTGAGTGGGATTAGACTGGGTGGAATATTAAATGGTGAGGGGAGTGAGGGGGAGAGTGGGATTAGACTGGGTGGGATATTAAAGGGTGCGGGGAGTGAGGGGGGAGAGTGGGATTAGACTGGGTGGGATATTAAAGGGTGCGGGGAGTGAGGGGGAGAGTGGGATTAGACTGGGTGGGATATTAAAGGGTGCGGGGAGTGAGGGGGAGAGTGGGATTAGACTGGGTGGGATATTAAAGAGTGGGGGGAGTGAGGGGATAGTGGGATTCGACTGGGTGGGATATTAAAGGGTGTGGGGAGTGAGGGGGAGAGTGGGATTAGACTGGGTGGGATATTAAAGGGTGCGGGGAGTGAGGGGGAGAGTGGGATTAGACTGGGTGGGATATTAAAGGGTGTGGGGAGTGAGGGGAGAGTGGGATTAGACTGGGTGGGATATTAAAGGGTGTGGGGAGTGAGGGGAGAGTGGGATTAGACTGGGTGGGATATTAAAGGGTGCGGGGAGTGAGGGGAGAGTGGGAGTAGACTGGGTGGGATATTAAAGGGTGCGGGGAGTGAGGGGGAGAGTGGGATTAGACTGGGTGGGATATTAAAGGGTGCAGGGAGTGAGGGGGAGAGTGGGATTAGACTGGGTGGGATATTAAAGGGTGCGGGGATTGAGGGGAGAGTGGGATTAGACTGGGTGGGATATTACAGGGTGCGGGGAGTGAGGGGGAGAGTGGGATTAGACTGGGTGGGATATTAAAGGGTGCGGGGAGTGAGGGGGAGTGTGGGATTAGACTGGGTGGGATATTAAAGGGTGCGGGGAGTGAGGGGAGAGTGGGATTAGACTGGGTGGGATATTAAAGGGTGCGGGGAGTGAGGGGAGAGTGGGATTAGACTGGGTGGGATATTAAAGGGTGCGGGGAGTGAGGGGGGAGTGGGATTTGACTGGGTGGGATATTAAAGGGTGTGGGGAGTGAGGGGGAGAGTGGGATTAGACTGGGTGGGATATTAAAGGGTGCGGGGAGTGAGGGGAGAGTGGGATTAGACTGGGTGGGATATTAAAGGGTGCGGGGAGTGAGGGGAGAGTGGGATTAGACTGGGTGGGATATTAAAGGGTGTGGGGAGTGAGGGGGAGAGTGGGGTTAGACTGGGTGGGATATTAAAGGGTGTGGGGAGTGAGGGGAGAGTGGGATTAGACTGGGTGGGATATTAAAGGGTGCGGGGAGTGAGGGGAGAGTGGGATTAGACTGGGTGGGACATTAAAGTGTGTGGGGAGTGAGGGGGAGAGTGGGATTAGACTGGGTGGGATATTAAAGGGTGCTGGGAGTGAGGGGGAGAGTGGGATTAGACTGGGTGGGATATTAAAGGGTGCGGGGAGTGAGGGGGAGAGTGGGATTAGACTGGGTGGGATATTAAAGGGTGCGGGGAGTGAGGGGGAGAGTGGGATTAGACTGGGTGGGATATTAAAGGGTGCGGGGAGTGAGGAGAGAGTGGGATTAGACTGGGTGGGATATTAAAGGGTGTGGGGAGAGTGGGATTAGACTGGGTGGGATATTAAAGGGTGGGGGGAGTGAGGGGGGAGTGGGATTAGACTGGGTGGGATATTAAAGGGTGTGGGGAGTGAGGGGAGAGTGGGATTAGACTGGGTGGGATATTAAAGGGTGCGGGGAGTGAGGGGGAGAGTGGGATTAGACTGGGTGGGATATTAAAGGGTGAGGGGAGTGAGGGGGAGAGTGGGATTAGACTGGGTGGGATATTAAAGGGTGCGGGGAGTGAGGGGAGAGTGGGATTAGACTGGGTGGGATATTAAAGGGTGTGGGGAGTGAAGGGAGAATGGGATTCGACTGGGTGGGATATTAAAGGGTGCGGGGAGTGAGGGGGAGAGTGGGATTAGACTGGGTGGGATATTAAAGGGTGCGGGGAGTGAGGGGGAGAGTGGGATTAGACTGGGTGGGATATTAAAGGGTGCGGCGAGTGAGGGGAGAGTGGGATTAGACTGGGTGGGATATTAAAGGGTGCGGGG
Organism: Scyliorhinus torazame; assembly: GCF_047496885.1. Lineage (NCBI taxonomy): Eukaryota > Metazoa > Chordata > Chondrichthyes > Carcharhiniformes > Scyliorhinidae > Scyliorhinus > Scyliorhinus torazame. Next base: position 86,731,535 of record NC_092729.1, on the reverse strand, counting down.
AGTGAGGGGGAGAGTGGGATAAGACTCGGTGGGATATTAAAGGGTGTGGGGATTGAGTGGGAGAGTGGGATTAGAGTGGGTGGGATATTAAAGGGTGTGGGGAGTGAGGGGAGAGTGGGATTAGACTGGGTGGGATATTAAAGGGTGTGGGGAGTGAAGGGAGAGTGGGATAAGACTGGGTGGGATATTAAAGGGTGTGGGGATTGAGTGGGAGAGTGGGATTAGAGTGGGTGGGATATTAAAGGGTGTGGGGAGTGAAGGGAGAATGGGATTCGACTGGGTGGGATATTAAAGGGTGTGGGGAGTGAGGGGAGAGTGGGATTAGACTGGGTGGGATATTAAAGTGTGTGGGGAGTGAGGGGAGAGTGGGATTAGACTGGGTGGGGTATTAAAGGGTGTGGGGAGTGAGGGGAGAGTGGGATTAGACTGGGTGGGATATTAAAGGGTGCGGGGAGTGAGGGGGAGAGTGGGATTAGACTGGGTGGGATATTAAAGGGTGCGGGGAGTGAGGGGGGAGAGTGGGATTAGACTGGGTGGGATATTAAAGGGTGCGGGGAGTGAGGGGAGAGTGGGATTAGACTGAGTGGGATATTAAAGGGTGCGGGGAGTGAGGGGAGAGTGGGATTCGACTGGGTGGGATATTAAAGGGTGTGGGGAGTGAGGGGGAGAGTGGGATTAGACTGGGTGGGATATTAAAGGGAGGGGGAGAGTGGGATTAGACTGGGTGGGATATTAAAGGGTGCGGGGAGTGAGGGGGAGACTGGGATTAAACTGGGTGGGATATTAAAGGGTGTGGGGAGTGAGGGGAGAGTGGGATTAGACTGGGTGGGATATTAAAGGATGCGGGGAGTGAGGGGGAGAGTGGGATTAGACTGGGTGGGATATTAAAGGGTGTGGGGAGTGAGGGGGAGAGTGGGATTAGACTGGGTGGGATATTAAAGGGTGCGGGGAGTGAGGGGAGAGTGGGATTAGACTGGGTGGGATATTAAAGGGTGTGGGGAGTGAGGAGAGAGTGGGATTAGACTGGGTGGGATATTAAAGGGTGTGGGGAGTGAGGGGAGAGTGGGATTATACTGGGTGGGATATTAAAGGGTGCGGGGAGTGAGGGGGAGAGTGGGATTAGACTGGATGGGATATTAAAGGGTGTGGGGAGTGAGGGGAGAGTGGGATTAGACTGGGTGGGATATTAAAGGGTGTGGGGAGTGAGGGGGAGAGTGGGATTAGACTGGGTGGGATATTAAAGGGTGTGGGGAGTGAGGGGAGAGTGGGATTAGACTGGGTGGGATATTAAAGGGTGTGGGGAGTGAGGGGGAGAGTGGGATTAGACTGGGTGGGATATTAAAGGGTGTGGGGAGTGAGGGGAGAGTGGGATTATACTGGGTGGGATATTAAAGGGTGCGGGGAGTGAGGGGGAGAGTGGGATTAGACTGGGTGGGATATTAAAGGGTGTGGGGAGTGAGGGGAGAGTGGGATTAGACTGGGTGGGATATTAAAGGGTGTGGGGAGTGAGGGGAGAGTGGGATTAGACTGGGTGGGATATTAAAGGGTGTGGGGAGTGAGGGGAGAGTGGGATTAGACTGGGTGGGATATTAAAGGGTGCGGGGAGTGAGGGGAGAGTGGGATTAGACTGGGTGGGGTATTAAAGGGTGCGGGGAGTGAGGGGGGAGTGGGATTAGACTGGGTGGGATATTAAAGGGTGCGGGGAGTGAGGGGAGAGTGGGATTAGACTGGGTGGGATATTAAAGGGTGCGGGGAGTGAGGGGGAGAGTGGGATTAGACTGGGTGGGATATTAAAGGGTGTAGGGAGTGAGGGGGAGAGTGGGATTAGACTGGGTGGGATATTAAAGGGTGCGGGGAGTGAGGGGGAGAGTGGGATTAGACTGGGTGGGATATTAAAGGGTGTGGGGAGTGAGGGGAGAGTGGGATTAGACCGGGTGGGATATTAAAGGGTGCGGAGAGTGAGGGGGAGAGTGGGATTATACTGGGTGGGATATTAAAGGGTGTGGGGAGTGAGGGGGGAGTGGGATTAGACTGGGTGGGATATTAAAGGGTGTGGGGAGTGAGGGGGGAGTGGGATTAGACTGGGTGGGATATTAAAGGGTGCGGGGAGTGAGGGGAGAGTGGGATTAGACTGGGTGGGATATTAAAGGGTGCGGGGAGTGAGGGGAGAGTGGGATTAGACTGGGTGGGATATTAAAGGGTGCGGGGAGTGAGGGGAGAGTGGGATTAGACTGGGTGGGATATTAAAGGGTGTGGGGAGTGAGGGGGAGAGTGGGATTAGACTGGGTGGGATATTAAAGGGTGTGGGGAGAGTGGGATTAGACTGGGTGGGATATTAAAGGGTGTGGGGAGAGTGGGATTAGACTGGGTGGGATATTAAAGGGCGGGGAGTGAGGGGAGAGTGGGATTAGACTGGGTGGGATATTAAAGGGTGTGGGGAGCGAGGGGGAGAGTGGGATTAGACTGGGTGGGATATTAAAGGGTGCGGGGAGTGAGGGGAGAGTGGAATTAGACTGGGTGGGATATTAAAGGGTGCGGGGAGTGAGGGGGAGAGTGGGATTAGACTGGGTGGGATATTAAAGGGTGCGGGGAGTGAGGGGGAGAGTGGGATTAGACTGGGTGGGATATTAAAGGGTGCGGGGAGTGACGGGGAGAGTGTGATTAGACTGGGTGGGATATTAAAGGGTGCGGGGAGTGAGGGGAGAGTGGGATTAGACTGGGTGGGATATTAAAGGGTGCGGGGAGTGAGGGGAGAGTGGGATTAGACTGGGTGGGATATTAAAGGGTGTGGGGAGTGAGGGGAGAGTGGGATTATACTGGGTGGGATATTAAAGGGTGCGGGGAGTGAGGGGGAGAGTGGGATTAGACTGGATGTGATATTAAAGGGTGTGGGGAGTGAGGGGAGAGTGGGATTAGACTGGGTGGGATATTAAAGGGTGTGGGGAGTGAGGGGGAGAGTGGGATTAGACTGGGTGGGATATTAAAGGGTGTGGGGAGTGAGGGGAGAGTGGGATTAGACTGGGTGGGATATTAAAGGGTGTGGGGAGTGAGGGGGAGAGTGGGATTAGACTGGGTGGGATATTAAAGGGTGTGGGGAGTGAGGGGAGAGTGGGATTATACTGGGTGGGATATTAAAGGGTGCGGGGAGTGAGGGGGAGAGTGGGATTAGACTGGATGGGATATTAAAGGGTGTGGGGAGTGAGGGGAGAGTGGGATTAGACTGGGTGGGATATTAAAGGGTGTGGGGAGTGAGGGGAGAGTGGGATTAGACTGGGTGGGATATTAAAGGGTGCGGGGAGTGAGGGGGAGAGTGGGATTAGACTGGGTGGGATATTAAAGGGTGTGGGGAGTGAGGGGAGAGTGGGATTAGACTGGTTGGGATATTAAAGGGTGTGGGGAGTGAGGGGAGAGTGGGATTAGACTGGGTGGGATATTAAAGGGTGTGGGGAGTGAGGGGGAGAGTGGGATTAGACTGGGTGGGATATTAAAGGGTGCAGGGAGTGAGGGGAGAGTGGGATTAGACTGGGTGGGATATTAAAGGGTGCGGGGAGTGTGGGGTGAGTGGAGTTAGACTGGGTGGGATATTAAAGGGTGTGGGGAGTGAGGGGAGAGTGGGATTAGACTGGGTGGGATATTAAAGGGTGCGGGGGAGTGAGCGGGAGAGTGGGATTAGACTGGGTGGGATATTAAAGGGTGTGGGGAGTGAGGGGGAGAGTGGGATTAGACTGGGTGGGATATTAAAGGGTGCGGGGAGTGAGGGGGAGAATGAGATTAGACTGGGTGGGATATTAAAGGGTGTGGGGAGTGAGGGGGAGAGTGGGATTAGACTGGGTGGGATATTAAAGGGTGTGGGGAGTGAGGGGAGAGTGGGATTAGACTGGGTGGGATATTAAAGGGTGCGGGGAGTGAGGGGGAGAGTGGGATTAGACTGGGTGGGATATTAAAGGGTGCGGGGAGTGAGGGGAGAGTGGGATTAGACTGGGTGGGATATTAAAGGGTGCGGGGAGTGAGGGGGAGACTGGGATTAGACTGGGTGGGATATTAACGGGTGCAGGGAGTGAGGGGAGTGTGGGATTAGACTGGGTGGGATATTAAAGGGTGCGGGGAGTGAGGGGGATTAGACTGGGTGGGATATTAAAGGGTGCGGGGAGTGAGGGGAGAGTGGGATTAGATTGGGCGGAATATTAAAGGGTGCGGGGAGTGAGGGGGAGAGTGGGATTAGACTGGGTGGGATATTAAAGGTTGCGGGGAGTGAGGGGAGAGTGGGATTAGACTGGGTGGGATATTAAAGGGTGTGGGGAGTGAGGGGGAGAGTGGGATTAGACTGGGTGGGATATTAAAGGGTGCGGGGAGTGTGGGATTAGACTGGGTGGGATATTAAAGGGTGCGGGGAGTGAGGGGGAGAGTGGGATTAGACTGGGTGGGATATTAAAGGGTGTGGGGAGTGAGGGGGAGAGTGGGATTAGATTGGGTGGGATATTAAAGGGTGGGAGTGAGGGGGAGAGTGGGATTAGATTGGGTGGGATATTAAAGGGTGCGGGGAGTGAGGGGGAGAGTGGGATTAGACTGGGTGGGATATTAAAGGGTGCGGGGAGTGAGGGGAGAGTGGGATTAGACTGGGTGGGATATTAAAGGGTGCGGGGAGTGAGGGGGAGAGTGGGATTAGACTGGGTGGGATATTAAAGGGTGCGGGGACTGAGGGGAGAGTGGGATTAGACTGGGTGGGATATTAAAGGGTGTGGGGAGTGAGGGGAGAGTGGGATTAGACTGGGTGGGATATTAAAGGGTGCGGGGAGTGAGGGGGATTAGACTGGGTGGGATATTAAAGGGTGCGGGGAGTGAGGGGGAGAGTGGGATTAGACTGGGTGGGATATTAAAGGGTGCGGGGAGTGAGGGGAGAGTGGGATTCGACTGGGTGGGATATTAAAGGGTGCGGGGAGTGAGGGGAGAGTGGGATTAGACTGGGTGGGATATTAAAGGGTGCGTGGAGTGAGGGGAGAGTGGGATTAGATTGGGTGGGATATTAAAGGGTGGGAGTGAGGGGGAGAGTGGGATTAGACTGGGTGGGATATTAAAGGGTGCGGGGAGTGAGGGGAGAGTGGGATTAGACTGGGTGGGATATTAAAGGGTGGGAGTGAGGGGGAGAGTGGGATTAGACTGGGTGGGATATTAAAGGGTGCGGGGAGTGAGGGGAGAGTGGGATTAGACTGGGTGGGATATTAAAGGGTGCGGGGAGTGAGGGGGATTAGACTGGGTGGGATATTAAAAGGTGCGGGGAGTGAGGGGAGAGTGGGATTAGATTGGGTGGGATATTAAAGGGTGCGCGGAGTGAGGGGAGAATGGGATTAGACTGGGTGGGATATTAAAGGGTGTGGGGAGTGAGGGGAGAGTGGGATTAGACTGGGTGGGATATTAAAGGGTGCGGGGAGTGAGGGGGAGAGTGGGATTAGACTGGGTGGGATATTAAAGGTTGCGGGGAGTGAGGGGAGAGTGGGATTAGACTGGGTGGGATATTAAAGGGTGTGGGGAGTGAGGGGGAGAGTGGGATTAGACTGGGTGGGATATTAAAGGGTGCGGGGAGTGAGGGGGACAGTGGGATTAGACTGGGTGGGATATTAAAGGGTGTGGGGAGTGAAGGGAGAGTGGGATTAGACTGGGTGGGATATTAAAGGGTGTGGGGAGTGAGGGGAGAGTGGGATTAGACTGGGTGGGATATTAAAGGGTGTGGGGAGTGAGGGGAGAGTGGGATTAGACTGGGTGGGATATTAAAGGGTGTGGGGAGTGAGCGGGAGAGTGGGATTAGACTGGGTGGGATATTAAAGGGTGTGGGGAGTGAGGGGGAGAGTGGGATTAGACTGGGTGGGATATTAAAGGGTGTGGGGAGTGAGGGGAGAGTAGGATTAGACTTGGTTGGATATTAAAGGGTGTGGGGAGTGAGAGGGAGAGTGGGATTAGACTGGGTGGGATATTAAAGGGTGCGGGGAGTGAGGGGGGAGTGGGATTAGACTGGGTGGGATATTAAAGGGTGCGGGGAGTGAGGGGGAGAGTGGGATTAGACTGGGTGGGATATTAAAGGGTGTGGGGAGTGAGGGGGGAGTGGGATTAGACTGGGTGGGATATTAAAGGGTGCGGGGAGTGAGGGGAGAGTGGGATTAGACTGGGTGGGATATTAAAGGGTGCGGGGAGTGAGGGGGAGAGTGGGATTAGACTGGGTGGGATATTAAAGGGTGTGGGGAGTGAGGGGAGAGTGGGATTAGACTGGGTGGGATATTAAAGGGTGTGGGGAGTGAGGGGAGAGTGGGATTAGACTGGGTGGGATATTAAAGGGTGTGGGGAGTGAGGGGGGAGAGTGGGATTAGACTGGGTGGGATATTAAAGGGTGTGGCGAGTGAGGGGGGAGAGTGGGATTAGACTGGGTGGGATATTAAAGGGTGCGGGGAGTGAGGGGGGAGTGGGATTAGACTGGGTGGGATATTAAAGGGTGAGGGGAGTGAGGGGAGAGTGGGATTAGACTGGGTGGGATATTAAAGGGTATGGGGAGTGAGGGGGAGAGTGGGATTAGACTGGGTGGGATATTAAAGGGTGTGGGGAGTGAGGGGAGAGTGGGATTATACTGGGTGGGATATTAAAGGGTGTGGGGAGTGAGGGGGAGAGTGGGATTAGACTGGGTGGGATATTAAAGGGTGCGGGGAGTGAGGGGGAGAGTGGGATTAGACTGGGTGGGATATTAAAAAGTGCGGGGAGTGAGGGGGAGAGTGGGATTAGACTGGGTGGGATATTAAAGGGTGCGGGGAGTGAGGGGGAGAGTGGGATTAGACTGGGTGGGATATTAAAGGGTATGGGGAGTGAGGGGGAGAGTGGGATTAGACTGGGTGGGATATTAAAGGGTGCGGGGAGTGAGGGGGAGAGTGGGATTAGACTGGGTGGGATATTAAAGGGTGTGGGGAGTGAGGGGGAGAGTGGGATTAGACTGGGTGGGATATTAAAGGGTGCGGGGAGTGAGGGGAGAGTGGGATTAGACTGGGTGGGATATTAAAGGGTGTGGGGAGTGAGGGGGGAGTGGGATTAGACTGGGTGGGATATTAAAGGGTGTGGCGAGTGAGGGGGGAGAGTGGGATTAGACTGGGTGGGATATTAAAGGGTACGGGGAGTGAGGGGGGAGTGGGATTAGACTGGGTGGGATATTAAAGGGTGTGGCGAGTGAGGGGGGAGAGTGGGATTAGACTGGGTGGGACATTAAAGGGTGCGGGGAGTGAGGGGGGAGTGGGATTAGACTGGGTGGGATATTAAAGGGTGTGGGGAGTGAGGGGAGAGTGGGATTAGACTGGGTGGGATATTAAAGGGTGCGGGGAGTGAGGGGAGAGTGGGATTAGACTGGGTGGGATATTAAAGGGTGCGGGGAGTGAGGGGAGAGTGGGATTAGACTGGGTGGGATATTAAAGGGTGTGGGGAGTGAGGGGGGAGTGGGATTAGACTGGGTGGGATATTAAAGGGTGTGGCGAGTGAGGGGGGAGAGTGGGATTAGACTGGGTGGGATATTAAAGGGTACGGGGAGTGAGGGGGGAGTGGGATTAGACTGGGTGGGATATTAAAGGGTGTGGCGAGTGAGGGGGGAGAGTGGGATTAGACTGGGTGGGATATTAAAGGGTGCGGGGAGTGAGGGGGGAGTGGGATTAGACTGGGTGGGATATTAAAGGGTGTGGGGAGTGAGGGGAGAGTGGGATTAGACTGGGTGGGATATTAAATGGTGAGGGGAGTGAGGGGGAGAGTGGGATTAGACTGGGTGGGATATTAAAGGGTGCGGGGAGTGAGGGGGGAGTGGGATTAGACTGGGTGGGATATTAAAGGGTGAGGGGAGTGAGGGGAGAGTGGGATTAGACTGGGTGGGATATTAAAGGGTGTGGGGAGTGAGGGGAGAGTGGGATTATACTGGGTGGGATATTAAAGGGTGCGGGGAGTGAGGGGGAGAGTGGGATTAGACTGGGTGGGATATTAAAGGGTGTGGGGAGTGAGGGGAGAGTGGGATTAGACTGGGTGGGATATTAAAGGGTGCGGGGAGTGAGGGGAGAGTGGGATTAGACTGGGTGGGATATTAAAGGGTGTGGGGAGTGAGAGGAGAGTGGGATTAGACTGGGTGGGATATTAAAGGGTATGGGGAGTGAGGGGGAGAGTGGGATTAGACTGGGTGGGATATTAAAGGGTGTGGGGAGTGAGGGGGAGAGTGGGATTAGACTGGGTGGGATATTAAAGGGTGCGGGGAGTGAGGGGGAGAGTGGGATTAGACTGGGTGGGATATTAAAGGGTGAGGGGAGTGAGGGGGAGAGTGGGATTAGACTGGGTGGGATATTAAAGGGTGCGGGGAGTGAGGGGTGTGTGGGATTAGACTGGGTGGGATATTAAAGGGTGCGGGGAGTGAGGGGGAGAGTGGGATTAGACTGGGTGGGATATTAAAGGGTGTGGGGAGTGAGGGGGAGAGTGGGATTAGACTGGGTGGGATATTAAAGGGTGCGGGGAGTGAGGGGGAGAGTGGGATTAGACTGGGTGGGATATTAAAGGGTGCGGGGAGTGAGGGGGAGAGTGGGATTAGACTGGGTGGGATATTAAAGGCTGCGGGGAGTGAGGGGGAGAGTGGGATTAGACTGGGTGGGATATTAAAGGGTGTGGGGAGTGAGCGGGAGAGTGGGATTAGACTGGGTGGGATATTAAAGGGTGTGGGGAGTGAGGGGAGAGTGGGATTAGACTGGGTGGGATATTAAAGGGTGCGGGGAGTGAGGGGAGAGTGGGATTAGACTGGGTGGGATATTAAAGGATGCGGGGAGTGAGGGGAGAGTGGGATTAGACTGGGTGGGATATTAAAGGGTGCGGGGAGTGAGGGGGGAGTGGGATTAGACTGGGCGGGATATTAAAGGGTGTGGGGAGTGAGGGGGAGAGTGGGATTAGACTGGGTGGGATATTAAAGGGTGCGGGGAGTGAGGGGGAGAGTGGGATTAGACTGGGTGGGATATTAAAGGGTGTGGGGAGTGAGGGGGAGAGTGGGATTAGACGGGGTGGGATATTAAAGGGTGTGGGGAGTGAGGGGGGAGTGGGATTAGACTGGGTGGGATATTAAAGGGTGTGGGGAGTGAGGGGAGAGTGGGATTAGACTGGGTGGGATATTAAAGGGTGCGGGGAGTGAGGGGAGAGTGGGATTAGACTGGGTGGGATATTAAAGGGTGTGGGGAGTGAGGGGGGAGTGGGATTAGACTGGGTGGGATATTAAAGGGTGCGGGGAGTGAGTGGGAGAGTGGGATTAGACTGGGTGGGATATTAAAGGGTGTGGGGAGTGAGGGCGAGAGTGGGATTAGACTGGGTGGGATATTAAAGGGTGCGGGGAGTGAGGGGAGAGTGGGATTAGACTGGGTGGGATATTAAAGGGTGTGGGGAGTGAGGGGGGAGTGGGATTAGACTGGGGGGATATTAAAGGGTGAGGGGAGAGTGGGATTAGACTGGGTGGGATATTAAAGGGTGCGGGGAGTGAGGGGAGAGTGGGATTAGACTGGGTGGGATATTAAAGGGTGCGGGGAGTGAGGGGGAGAGTGGGATTAGACTGGGTGGGATATTAAAGGGTGAGGGGAGAGTGGGATTAGACTGGGTGGGATATTAAAGGGTGAGGGGAGAGTGGGATTAGACTGGGTCTGATATTAAAGGGTGCGGGGAGTGAGGGGGAGAGTGGGATTAGACTGGGTGGGATATTAAAGGGTGTGGGGAGTGAGGGGGAGAGTGGGATTAGACTGGGTGGGATATTAAAGGGTGTGGGGAGTGAGGGGAGAGTGGGATTAGACTGGGTGGGATATTAAAGGGTGAGGGGAGAGTGGGATTAGACTGGGTGGGATATTAAAGGGTGCGGGGAGTGAGGGGGAGAGTGGGATTAGACTGGGTGGGATATTAAAGGGTGTGGGGAGTGAGGGGGAGAGTGGGATTAGACTGGGTGGGATATTAAAGGGTGAGGGGAGAGTGGGATTAGACTGGGTGGGATATTAAAGGGTGAGGGGAGAGTGGGATTAGACTGGGTGGGATATTAAAGGGTGTGGGGAGTGAGGGGGAGAGTGGGATTAGACTGGGTGGGATATTAAAGGGTGTGGGGAGTGAGGGGGAGAGTGGGATTAGACTGGGTGGGATATTAAAGGGTGTGGGGAGTGAGGGGAGAGTGGGATTAGACTGGGTGGGATATTAAAGGGTGCGGGGAGTGAGGGGGAGAGTGGGATTAGACTGGGTGGGATTTTAAAGGGTGTGGGGAGTGAGGGGGAGAGTGGGATTAGACTGGGTGGCATAATAAATGGTGCGGGGAGTGAGGGGAGAGTGGGATTAGACTGGGTGGGATATTAAAGGGTGCGGGGAGTGAGGGGGAGAGTGGGATTAGACTGGGTGGGATATTAAAGGGTGCGGGGAGTGAGGGGAGAGAGGGATTAGACTGGGTGGGATATTAAAGGGTGCGGGGAGTGAGGGGGAGAGTGGGATTAGACTGGGTGGGATATTAAAGGGTGTGGGGAGTGTGGGATTAGACTGGGTGGGATATTAAAGGGTGCGGGGAGTGAGGGGGAGAGTGGGATTAGACTGGGTGGGACATTAAAGGGTGCGGGGAGTGAGGGGGGAGTGGGATTAGACTGGGTGGGATATTAAAGGGTGTGGGGAGTGAGGGGAGCGTGGGATTAGACTGGGTGGGATATTAAAGGGTGCGGGGAGTGAGGGGAGCGTGGGATTAGACTGGGTGGGATATTAAAGGGTGCGGGGAGTGAGGGGGAGAGTGGGATTAGACTGGGTGGGATATTAAAGGGTGCGGGGAGTGAGGGGGAGAGTGGGATTAGACTGGGTGGGATATTAAAGGGTGCGGGGAGTGAGGGGGAGAGTGGGATTAGACTGGGTGGGACATTAAAGGGTGCGGGGAGTGAGGGGGGAGTGGGATTAGACTGGGTGGGATATTAAAGGGTGCGGGGAGTGAGGGGAGAGTGGGATTAGACTGGGTGGGATATTAAAGGGTGCGGGGAGTGAGGGGGAGAGTGGGATTAGACTGGGTGGGATATTAAAGGGTGTGGGGAGTGAGGGGAGAGTGGGATTAGACTGGGTGGGATATTAAAGGGTGTGGGGAGTGAGGGGGGAGTGGGATTAGACTGGGGGGATATTAAAGGGTGAGGGGAGAGTGGGATTAGACTGGGTGGGATATTAAAGGGTGAGGGGAGAGTGGGATTAGACTGGGTGGGATATTAAAGGGTGCGGGGAGTGAGGGGGAGAGTGGGATTAGACAGGGTGGGATATTAAAAGGGTGCGGGGAGAGTGGGATTAGACTGGGTGGGATATTAAAGAGTGTGGGGAGTGAGGGGGAGAGTGGGATTAGACTGGGTGGGATATTAAAGGGTGTGGGGAGTGAGGGGGAGAGTGGGATTAGACTGGGTGGGATATTAAAGGGTGCGGGGAGTGAGGGGGAGAGTGGGATTAGACTGGGTGGGATATTAAAGGGTGCGGGGAGTGAGGGGAGAGTGGGATTAGACTGGGTGGGATATTAAAGGGTGTGGGGAGTGAGGGGAGAGTGGGATTAGACTGGGTGGGATATTAAAGGGTGTGGGGAGTGAGGGGAGAGTGGGATTAGACTGGGTGGGATATTAAGGGTGCGGGGAGTGAGAGGAGAGTGGGATTAGACTGGGTGGGATATTAAAGGGTGTGGGGAGTGAGGGGAGAGTGGGATTAGACTGGGTGGGATATTAAGGGTGCGGGGAGTGAGAGGAGAGTGGGATTAGACTGGGTGGGATATTAAAGGGTGCGGGGAGTGAGGGGGAGAGTGGGATTAGACTGGGTGGGATATTAAAGGGTGTGGGGAGTGAGGGGGAGAGTGGGATTAGACTGGGTGGGATATTAAAGGGTGTGGGGAGTGAGGGGAGAGTGGGATTAGACTGGGTGGGATATTAAAGGGTGCGGGGAGTGAGGGGGAGAGTGGGATTAGACTGGGTGGGATATTAAAGGGTGCGGGGAGTGAGGGGAGAGTGGGATTAGACTGGGTGGGATATTAAAGGGAGCGGGGAGTGAGGGGAGAGTGGGATTAGACTGGGTGGGATATTAAAGGGTGCGGGGAGTGAGGGGGAGAGTGGGATTAGACTGGGTGGGATATTAAAGGGAGTGGGGAGTGAGGGGGAGAGTGGGATTAGACTGGGTGGGATATTAAAGGGTGTGGGGAGTGAGGGGGAGAGTGGGATTAGACTGGGTGGGATATTAAAGGGTGCGGGGAGTGAGGGGGAGAGTGGGATTAGACTGGGTGGGATATTAAAGGGAGTGGGGAGTGAGGGGGAGAGTGGGATTAGACCGGGTGGGATATTAAAGGGTGCGGGGAGTGAGGGGAGAGTGGGATTAGACTGGGTGGGATATTAAAGGGTGTGGAGAGTGAGGGGGAGAGTGGGATTAGACTGGGTGGGATATTAAAGGGTGCGGGGAGTGAGGGGAGAGTGGGATTAGACTGGGTGGGATATTAAAGGGTGTGGGGAGTGAGGGGAGAGTGGGATTAGACTGGGTGGGATATTAAAGGGTGAGGGGAGTGAGGGGGAGAGTGGGATTGGACTGGGTGGGATATTAAAGGGTGCGGGGAGTGAGGGGGAGAGTGGGATTAGACCGGGTGGGATATTAAAGGGTGCGGGGAGTGAGGGGAGAGTGGGATTAGACTGGGTGGGATATTAAAGGGTGTGGGGAGTGAGGGGGAGAGTGGGATTAGACTGGGTGGGATATTAAAGGGTGTGGAGAGTGAGGGGGAGAGTGGGATTAGACTGGGTGGGATATTAAAGGGTGTGAGGAGTGAGGGGAGAGTGGGATTAGACTGGGTGGGATATTAAAGGGTGCGGGGAGTGAGGGGATTGAGGGGGATTAGACTGGGTGGGATATTAAAGGGTGCGGGGAGTGAGGGGAGAGTGGGATTAGACTGGGTGGGATATTAAAGGGTGCGGGGAGTGAGGGGAAAGTGGGATTAGACTGGGTGGGATATTAAAGGGTGCGGGGAGTGAGGGGGAGAGTGGGATTAGACTGGGTGGGATATTAAAGGGTGTGGGGAGTGAGGGGGAGAGTGGGATTAGACTGGGTGGGATATTAAAGGGTGCGGGGAGTGAGGGGAGAGTGGGATTAGACTGGATGGGATATTAAAGGGTGTGGGGAGTGAGGGGGAGAGTGGGATTAGACTGGGTGGGATATTAAAGGGTGCGGGGAGTGAGGGGGAGAGTGGGATTAGACTGGGTGAGATATTAAAGGGAGTGGGGAGTGAGGGGAGAGTGGGAATAGACTGGGTGGGGTATTAAAAGGTGCGGGGAGTGAGGGGGAGAGTGGGATTAGACTGGGTGGGATATTAAAGGGTGTGGGGAGTGAGGGGAGAGTGGGATTAGACTGGGTGGGATATTAAAGGGTGCGGGGAGTGAGGGGGGAGTGGGATTAGACTGGGTGGGATATTAAAGGGTGTGGGGAGTGAGGGGAGAGTGGGATTAGACTGGGTGGGATATTAAAGGGTGTGGGGAGTGAGGGGAGAGTGGGATTAGACTGGGTGGTATATTAAAGGGTGTGGGGAGTGAGGGGGAGGGTGGGATTAGACTGGGTGGGATATTAAAGGGTGCGGGGAGTGAGGGCGAGAGCGGGATTAGACTGGGTGGGATATTAAAGGGTGTGGGGAGTGAGGGGAGAGTGGGATTAGACTGGGTGGGATATTAAAGGGTGCGGGGAGTGAGGGGGAGAGTGGGATTAGACTGGGTGGGATATTAAAGGGTGTGGGGAGTGAGGGGGCAGTGGGATTAGACTGGGTGGGATATTAAAGGGTGCGGGGAGAGTGGGATTAGACTGGGTGGGATATTAAAGGGTGTGGGGAGTGAGGGGAGAGTGGGATTAGACTGGGTGGGATATTAAAGGGTGCGGGGAGAGTGGGATTAGTCTGGGTGGGTTATTAAAGGGTGCGGGGAGTGAGGGGAGAGTGGGATTAGACTGGGTGGGATATTAAAGTGTGTGGGGAGTGAGGGGGAGAGTGGGATTAGACTGGGTGGGATATTAAAGGGTGCGGCGAGTGAAGGGGAGAGTGGGATTAGACTGGGTGGGATATTAAAGGGTGCGGGAGTGAGGGGGAGAGTGGGATTAGATTGGGTGGGATATTAAAGGGTGCGGGGAGTGAGGGGAGAGTGGGATTAGACTGGGTGGGATATTAAAGGGTGCGGGGAGTGAGGGGGAGAGTGGGATTAGACTGGGTGGGATATTAAAGGGTGCGGGGAGTGAAGGGGAGAGTGGGATTAGACTGGGTGGGATATTAAAGTGTGCGGGGAGTGAGGGGAGAGTGGGATTAGACTGGGTGGGATATTAAAGGGTGTGGGGAGTGAGGGGGAGAGTGGGATTAGACTGGGTGGGATATTAAAGGGTGTGGGGAGTGAGGGGAGAGTGGGATTAGACTGGGTGGGATATTAAAGGGTGCGGGGAGTGAGGGGAGAGTGGGATTAGACTGGGTGGGATATTAAAGGGTGCGGGGAGTGAGGGGAGAGTGGGATTAGACTGGGTGGGATATTAAAGGGTGCGGGGAGTGAGGGGGAGAGTGGGATTAGACTGGGTGGGATATTAAAGGGTGTGGGGAGTGAGGGGGAGAGTGGGATTAGACTGGGTGGGATATTAAAGGGTGTGGGGAGTGAGGGGAGAGTGGGATTAGACTGGGTGGGATATTAAAGTGTGCGGGGAGTGAGGGAGAGAGTGGGATTAGACTGGGTGGGATATTAAAGGGTGCGGGGAGTGAGGGGGAGAGTGGGATTAGACTGGGTGGGATATTAAAGGGTGTGGGGAATGAGGGGAGAGTGGGATTAGACTGGGTGGGATATTAAAGGGTGAGGGGAGTGAGGGGGAGAGTGGGATTATACTGGGTGGGATATTAAAGGGTGTGGGGAGTGAGGGGAGAGTGGGATTAGACTGGGTGGGATATTAAAGGGTGCGGGGAGTGAGGGGGAGAGTGGGATTAGACTGGGTGGGATATTAAAGGGTGTGGGGAGTGAGGGGGAGAGTGGGATTAGACTGGGTGGGATATTAAAGGGTGCGGGGAGTGAGGGGAGAGTGGGATTAGACTGGGTGGGATATTAAAGGGTGTGGGGAGTGAGGGGAGAGTGGGATTAGACTGGGTGGGATATTAAAGGGTGCGGGGAGTGAGGGGAGAGTGGGATTAGACTGGGTGGGATATTAAAGGGTGCGGGGAGTGAGAGGAGAGTGGGATTAGACTGGGTGGGATATTAAAGGGTGTGGGGAGTGAGGGGGAGAGTGGGATTAGACTGGGTGGGATATTAAAGGGTGTGGGGAGTGAGAGAGAGTTGGATTATACTGGGTGGGATATTAAATGGTGCGGGGAGTGAGGGGAGAGTGGGATTAGACTGGGTGGGATATTAAAGGGTGTGGGGAGTGAGGGGAGAGTGGGATTAGACTGGGTGGGATATTAAAGGGTGCGGGGAGTGAGGGGAGAGTGGGATTAGACTGGGTGGGATATTAAAGGGTGTGGGGAGTGAGGAGAGAGTGGGATTAGACTGGGTGGGATATTAAAGGGTGAGGGGAGAGTGGGATTATACTGGGTGGGATATTAAAGGGTGTGGGGAGTGAGGTGGAGAGTGGGATTAGATTGGGTGGGATATTAAAGGGTGTGGGGAGTGAGGTGGAGAGTGGGATTAGATTGGGTGGGATATTAAAGGGTGTGGGGAGTGAGGGGGAGAGTGGGATTAGACTGGGTGGGATATTAAAGGGTGCAGGGAGTGAGGGGAGAGTGGGATTAGACTGGGTGGGATATTAAAGGGTGCGGGGAGTGAGGGGGAGAGTGGGATTAGAC
Source organism: Scyliorhinus torazame (assembly GCF_047496885.1). NCBI lineage: Eukaryota > Metazoa > Chordata > Chondrichthyes > Carcharhiniformes > Scyliorhinidae > Scyliorhinus > Scyliorhinus torazame. The sequence goes on along the minus strand of NC_092729.1, from coordinate 86,715,700 downwards.
TGGGTGGGATATTAAAGGGTGCGGGGAGTGAGGGGAGAGTGGGATTAGACTGGGTGGGATATTAAAGGGTGCGGGGAGTGAGGGGAGAGTGGGATTAGACTGGGTGGGATATTAAAGGGTGCGGGGAGTGAGGGGAGAGTGGGATTAGACTGGGTGGGATATTAAAGGGTGAGGGGAGAGTGGGATTAGACTGGGTGGGTTATTAAAGGGTGCGGGGAGTGAGGGGGAGAGTGGGATTAGACTGGGTGGGATATTAAAGGGTGCGGGGAGTGAGGGGGAGAGTGGGATTAGACTGGGTGGGATATTAAAGGGTGCGGGGAGTGAGGGGGAGAGTGGGATTAGACTGGGTGGGATTATAAAGGGTGCGGGGAGTGAGGGGGAGAGTGGGATTAGACTCGGTGGGATATTAAAGGGTGCGGGGAGTGAGGGGGAGAGTGGGATTAGACTCGGTGCGATATTAAAGGGTGCGGGGAGTGAGGGGGAGAGTGGGATTAGACTGGGTGGGATTATAAAGGGTGCGGGGAGTGAGGGGGACAGTGGGATTAGACTGGGTGGGATATTAAATGGTGTGGGGAGTGAGGGGGGAGTGGGATTAGACTGGGTGGGATATTAAAGGGTGCGGGGAGTGAGGGGGAGAGTGGGATTAGACTGGGTGGGATATTAAAGGGTGCGGGGAGTGAGGGGAGAGTGGGATTAGACTGGGTGGGATATTAAAGGGTGCGGGGAGTGAGGGGGAGAGTGGGATTAGACGGGGTGGGATATTAAAGGGTGTGGGGAGTGAGGGGAGAGTGGGATTAGACTGGGTGGTATATTAAAGGGTGTGGGGAGTGAGGGGGAGGGTGGGATTAGACTGGGTGGGATATTAAAGGGTGCGGGGAGTGAGGGCGAGAGCGGGATTAGACTGGGTGGGATATTAAAGGGTGTGGGGAGTGAGGGGAGAGTGGGATTAGACTGGGTGGGATATTAAAGGGTGCGGGGAGTGAGGGGGAGAGTGGGATTAGACTGGGTGGGATATTAAAGGGTGTGGGGAGTGAGGGGGCAGTGGGATTAGACTGGGTGGGATATTAAAGGGTGCGGGGAGAGTGGGATTAGTCTGGGTGGGTTATTAAAGGGTGCGGGGAGTGAGGGGAGAGTGGGATTAGACTGGGTGGGATATTAAAGTGTGTGGGGAGTGAGGGGGAGAGTGGGATTAGACTGGGTGGGATATTAAAGGGTGTGGGGAGTGAGGGGGAGAGTGGGATTAGACTGGGTGGGATATTAAAGGGTGCGGCGAGTGAAGGGGAGAGTGGGATTAGACTGGGTGGGATATTAAAGGGTGCGGGAGTGAGGGGGAGAGTGGGATTAGATTGGGTGGGATATTAAAGGGTGCGGGGAGTGAGGGGAGAGTGGGATTAGACTGGGTGGGATATTAAAGGGTGCGGGGAGTGAGGGGGAGAGTGGGATTAGACTGGGTGGGATATTAAAGGGTGCGGGGAGTGAAGGGGAGAGTGGGATTAGACTGGGTGGGATATTAAAGTGTGCGGGGAGTGAGGGGAGAGTGGGATTAGACTGGGTGGGATATTAAAGGGTGTGGGGAGTGAGGGGGAGAGTGGGATTAGACTGGGTGGGATATTAAAGGGTGTGGGGAGTGAGGGGAGAGTGGGATTAGACTGGGTGGGATATTAAAGGGTGCGGGGAGTGAGGGGAGAGTGGGATTAGACTGGGTGGGATATTAAAGGGTGCGGGGAGTGAGGGGAGAGTGGGATTAGACTGGGTGGGATATTAAAGGGTGCGGGGAGTGAGGGGGAGAGTGGGATTAGACTGGGTGGGATATTAAAGGGTGTGGGGAGTGAGGGGGAGAGTGGGATTAGACTGGGTGGGATATTAAAGGGTGTGGGGAGTGAGGGGAGAGTGGGATTAGACTGGGTGGGATATTAAAGTGTGCGGGGAGTGAGGGAGAGAGTGGGATTAGACTGGGTGGGATATTAAAGGGTGCGGGGAATGAGGGGAGAGTGGGATTAGACTGGGTGGGATATTAAAGGGTGAGGGGAGTGAGGGGGAGAGTGGGATTATACTGGGTGGGATATTAAAGGGTGTGGGGAGTGAGGGGAGAGTGGGATTAGACTGGGTGGGATATTAAAGGGTGCGGGGAGTGAGGGGGAGAGTGGGATTAGACTGGGTGGGATATTAAAGGGTGTGGGGAGTGAGGGGGAGAGTGGGATTAGACTGGGTGGGATATTAAAGGGTGCGGGGAGTGAGGGGAGAGTGGGATTAGACTGGGTGGGATATTAAAGGGTGTGGGGAGTGAGGGGAGAGTGGGATTAGACTGGGTGGGATATTAAAGGGTGCGGGGAGTGAGGGGAGAGTGGGATTAGACTGGGTGGGATATTAAAGGGTGCGGGGAGTGAGAGGAGAGTGGGATTAGACTGGGTGGGATATTAAAGGGTGTGGGGAGTGAGGGGGAGAGTGGGATTAGACTGGGTGGGATATTAAAGGGTGTGGGGAGTGAGGGGAGAGTGGGATTAGACTGGGTGGGATATTAAAGTGTGCGGGGAGTGAGGGAGAGAGTGGGATTAGACTGGGTGGGATATTAAAGGGTGCGGGGAATGAGGGGAGAGTGGGATTAGACTGGGTGGGATATTAAAGGGTGAGGGGAGTGAGGGGGAGAGTGGGATTATACTGGGTGGGATATTAAAGGGTGTGGGGAGTGAGGGGAGAGTGGGATTAGACTGGGTGGGATATTAAAGGGTGCGGGGAGTGAGGGGGAGAGTGGGATTAGACTGGGTGGGATATTAAAGGGTGTGGGGAGTGAGGGGGAGAGTGGGATTAGACTGGGTGGGATATTAAAGGGTGCGGGGAGTGAGGGGAGAGTGGGATTAGACTGGGTGGGATATTAAAGGGTGTGGGGAGTGAGAGAGAGTTGGATTATACTGGGTGGGATATTAAATGGTGCGGGGAGTGAGGGGAGAGTGGGATTAGACTGGGTGGGATATTAAAGGGTGTGGGGAGTGAGGGGAGAGTGGGATTAGACTGGGTGGGATATTAAAGGGTGCGGGGAGTGAGGGGAGAGTGGGATTAGACTGGGTGGGATATTAAAGGGTGTGGGGAGTGAGGAGAGAGTGGGATTAGACTGGGTGGGATATTAAAGGGTGAGGGGAGAGTGGGATTATACTGGGTGGGATATTAAAGGGTGTGGGGAGTGAGGTGGAGAGTGGGATTAGATTGGGTGGGATATTAAAGGGTGTGGGGAGTGAGGTGGAGAGTGGGATTAGATTGGGTGGGATATTAAAGGGTGTGGGGAGTGAGGGGGAGAGTGGGATTAGACTGGGTGGGATATTAAAGGGTGCAGGGAGTGAGGGGAGAGTGGGATTAGACTGGGTGGGATATTAAAGGGTGCGGGGAGTGAGGGGGAGAGCGGGATTAGACTGGGTGGGATATTAAAGGGTGTGGGGAGTGAGGGGAGAGTGGGATTAGACTGGGTGGGATATTAAAGGGTGTGAGGGGGAGAGGGGGATTAGACTGGGTGGGATATTAAAGGGTGCGGGGAGTGAGGAGAGAGTGGGATTAGACTGGGTGGGATATTAAAGGGTGAGGGGAGAGTGGGATTAGACTGGGTGGGATATTAAAGGGTGTGGGGAGTGAGGGGGAGAGTGGGATTAGACTGGGTGGGAGATTAAAGGGTGCGGGGAGTGAGGGGGAGAGTGGGATTAGACTGGGTGGGATATTAAAGGGTGCGGGGAGTGAGGGGGAGGGTGGGATTAGACTGGGTGGGATATTAAAGGGTGCGGGGAGTGAGGAGAGAGTGGGATTAGACTGGGTGGGATATTAAAGGGTGCGGGGAGTGAGGGGAGAGTGGGATTAGACTGGGTGGGATAGTAAAGGGTGCGGGGAGTGAGGGGAGAGTTGGATTAGACTGGGTGGGATATTAAAGGGTGTGGGGAGTGAGGGGGGAGTGGGATTAGACTGGGTGGGATATTAAAGGGTGCGGGGAGTGAGGGGAGAGTGGAATTAGACTGGGTGGGATATTAAAGGGTGCGGGGAGTGAGGGGAGAGTGGGATTAGACTGGGTGGGATATTAAAGGGTGCGGGGAGTGAGGGGGAGAGTGGGATTAGACTGGGTGGGATATTAAAGGGTGCGGGGAGTGAGGGGGAGAGTGGGATTAGACTGGGTGGGATATTAAAGGGTGTGGGGAGTGAGGGGGAGAGTGGGATTAGACTGGGTGGGATATTAAAGGGTGTGGGGAGTGAGGGGAGAGTGGGATTAGACTGGGTGGGATATTAAAGGGTGTGGGGAGTGAAGGGAGAGTGGGATTAGACTGGGTGGGATATTAAAGGGTGCGGGGAGTGAGAGGAGAGTGGGATTAGACTGGGTCTGATATTAAAGGGTGCGGGGAGTGAGGGGAGAGTGGGATTAGACTGGGTGGGATATTAAAGGGTGCGGGGAGTGAGGGGGAGAGTGGGATTAGACTGGGTGGGATATTAAAGGGTGTGGGGAGTGAAGGGAGAGTGGGATTAGACTGGGTGGGATATTAAAGTGTGTGGGGAGTGAGGGGGAGAGTGGGATTAGACTGGGTGGGATATTAAAGTGTGTGGGGAGTGAGGGGGAGAGTGGGATTGGACTGGGTGGGATATTAAAGGGTGTGGGGAGTGAGGGGAGAGTGGGATTAGACTGGGTGGGATATTAAAGGGTGTGGGGAGTGAGGGGAGAGTGGGATTAGACTGGGTGGGATATTAAAGGGTGCGGGGACTGATGGGGAGAGTGGGATTAGACTGGGTGGGATATTAAAGGGTGTGGGGAGTGAGGGGGAGAGTGGGATTAGACTGGGTGGGATATTAAAGGGTGCGGGGAGTGAGGGGGAGAGTGGGATTAGACTGGGTGGGATATTAAAGGGTGCGGGGAGTGAGGGGAGAGTGGGATTAGACTGGGTGGGATATTAAAGGGTGTGGGGAGTGAGGGGGAGAGTGGGATTAGACTGGGTGGGATATTAAAGTGTGTGGGGAGTGAGGGGGAGAGTGGGATTAGACTGCGTGGGATATTAAAGGGTGTGTGGAGTGAGGGGGAGTGGGATTAGACTGGGTGGGATATTAAAGGGTGCGGGGAGTGAGAGGAGAGTGGGATTAGACTGGGTGGGATATTAAAGTTTGTGGGGAGTGAGGGGGAGACTGGGATTAGACTGGGTGGGACATTAAAGTGTGTGGGGAGTGAGGGGGAGACTGGGATTAGACTGGGTGGGATATTAAAGGGTGCGGGGAGTGAGGGGGAGAGTGGGATTAGACTGGGTGGGATATTAAAGGGTGCGGGGAGTGAGAGGAGAGTGGGATTAGACTGGGTGGGATATTAAAGGGTGTGGGGAGTGAGGGGGAGAGTGGGGTTAGACTGGGTGGGATATTAAAGGGTGCGGGGAGTGAGGGGAGAGTGGGATTAGACTGGGTGGGACATTAAAGGGTGCGGGGAGTGAGGGGGAGACTGGGATTAGACTGGGTGGGATATTAAAGGGTGCGGGGAGTGAGGGGAGAGTGGGATTAGACTGGGTGGGATATTAAAGGGTGCTGGGAGTGAGGGGGAGAGTGGGATTAGACTGGGTGGGATATTAAAGGGTGCGGGGAGTGAGGGGGAGAGTGGGATTAGACTGGGTGGGATATTAAAGGGTGCGGGGAGTGAGGGGGAGAGTGGGATTAGACTGGGTGGGATATTAAAGGGTGCGGGGAGTGAGGAGAGAGTGGGATTAGACTGGGTGGGATATTAAAGGGTGTGGGGAGTGAGGGGAGAGTGGGATTAGACTGGGTGGGATATTAAAGGGTGCGGGGAGTGAGGGGGAGAGTGGGATTAGACTGGGTGGGATATTAAAGGGTGCGGGTGGTGAGGGGAGAGTGGGATTAGACTGGGTGGGATATTAAAGGGTGGGGGGAGTGAGGGGGGAGTGGGATTAGACTGGGTGGGATATTAAAGGGTGCGGGGAGTGAGGGGGAGAGTGGGATTAGACTGGGTGGGATATTAAAGGGTGTGGGGAGTGAGGGGGAGAGTGGGATTAGACTGGGTGGGATATTAAAGGGTGCGGGGAGTGAGGGGAGAGTGGGATTAGACTGGGTGGGATATTAAAGGGTGTGGGGAGTGAAGGGAGAATGGGATTCGACTGGGTGGGATATTAAAGGGTGCGGGGAGTGAGGGGGAGAGTGGGATTAGACTGGGTGGGATATTAAAGGGTGCGGGGAGTGAGGGGGAGAGTGGGATTAGACTGGGTGGGATATTAAAGGGTGCGGCGAGTGAGGGGAGAGTGGGATTAGACTGGGTGGGATATTAAAGGGTGCGGGGAGTGAGGGGGAGAGTGGGATAAGACTGGGTGGGATATTAAAGGGTGTGGGGATTGAGTGGGAGAGTGGGATTAGAGTGGGTGGGATATTAAAGGGTGTGGGGAGTGAAGGGAGAATGGGATTCGACTGGGTGGGATATTAAAGGGTGTGGGGAGTGAGGGGAGAGTGGGATTAGACTGGGTGGGATATTAAAGGGTGCGGGGAGAGTGGGATTAGACTGGGTGGGATATTAAAGGGTGTGGGGAGTGAGGGGAGAGTGGGATTAGACTGGGTGGGATATTAAAGTGTGTGGGGAGTGAGGGGAGAGTGGGATTAGACTGGGTGGGGTATTAAAGGGTGTGGGGAGTGAGGGGAGAGTGGGATTAGACTGGGTGGGATATTAAAGGGTGCGGGGAGTGAGGGGGAGAGTGGGATTAGACTGGGTGGGATATTAAAGGGTGCGGGGAGTGAGGGGGGAGAGTGGGATTAGACTGGGTGGGATATTAAAGGGTGCGGGGAGTGAGGGGAGAGTGGGATTAGACTGAGTGGGATATTAAAGGGTGCGGGGAGTGAGGGGAGAGTGGGATTCGACTGGGTGGGATATTAAAGGGTGTGGGGAGTGAGGGGGAGAGTGGGATTAGACTGGGTGGGATATTAAAGGGAGGGGGAGAGTGGGATTAGACTGGGTGGGATATTAAAGGGTGCGGGGAGTGAGGGGGAGACTGGGATTAAACTGGGTGGGATATTAAAGGGTGTGGGGAGTGAGGGGAGAGTGGGATTAGACTGGGTGGGATATTAAAGGATGCGGGGAGTGAGGGGGAGAGTGGGATTAGACTGGGTGGGATATTAAAGGGTGTGGGGAGTGAGGGGGAGAGTGGGATTAGACTGGGTGGGATATTAAAGGGTGCGGGGAGTGAGGGGAGAGTGGGATTAGACTGGGTGGGATATTAAAGGGTGTGGGGAGTGAGGGGGAGAGTGGGATTAGACTGGGTGGGATATTAAAGGGTGCGGGGAGTGAGGGGAGAGTGGGATTAGACTGGGTGGGATATTAAAGGGTGTGGGGAGTGAGGGGAGAGTGGGATTAAACTGGGTGGGATATTAAAGGGTGTGGGGAGTGAGGGGGAGAGTGGGATTAGACTGGGTGGGATATTAAAGGGTGCGGGGAGTGAGGCGAGAGTGGGATTAGACTGGGTGGGATATTAAAGGGTGTGGGGAGTGAGGGGGAGAGTGGGATTAAACTGGGTGGGATATTAAAGGGTGCGGGGAGTGAGGGGGAGAGTGGGATTTGACTGGGTGGGATATTAAAGGGTGCGGGGAGTGAGGGGAGAGTGGGATTAGACTGGGTGGGATATTAAAGGGTGTGGGGGGTGAGGGGGAGAGTGGGATTAGACTGGGTGGGATATTAAAGGGTGCGGGGAGTGAGGGGAGAGTGGGATTAGACTGGGTGGGATATTAAAGTGTGCGGGGAGTGAGGGGAGAAGGGGATTAGACTGGGTGGGATATTAAAGGGTGCGGGGAGTGAGGGGGAGAGTGGGATTAGACTGGGTGGGATATTAAAGGGTGAAGGGAGAGTGGGATTAGGCTGGGTGGGATATTAAAGAGTGAGGGGGAGAGTGGGATTAGACTGGGTGGGATATTAAAGGGTGTGGGGAGTGATGGGGAGAGTGGGATTAGACTGGGTGGGATATTAAAGGGTGCGGGGAGTGAGGGGGAGAGTGGGATTAGACTGGGTGGGATATTAAAGGGTGCGGGGAGTGAGGGGAGAGTGGGATTAGACTGGGTGGGATATTAAAGGGTGTGGGGAGTGAGGGCAGAGTGGGATTAGACTGGGTGGGATATTAAAGGGTGCGGGGAGTGAGGGGAGAGTGGGATTAGACTGGGTGGGATATTAAAGGGTGAGGGGAGAAGGGGATTAGACTGGGTGGGATATTAAAGGGTGCGGGGAGTGAGGGGGAGAGTGGGATTAGACTGGGTGGGATATTAAAGGGTGCGGGGAGTGAGGGGGAGAGTGAGATTAGACTGGGTGGGATATTAAAGGGTGCGGGGAGAGGGGGATTAGACAGGGTGGGATATTAAAGGGTGTGGGGAGTGAGGGGGAGAGTGGGATTAGATCTGGTGTGATATTAAAGGGTGCGGGGAGTGAGAGGGAGAGTGGGATTAGACTGGGTGGGATATTAAGGGGTGCGGGGAGTGAGGGGGAGAGTGGGATTATACTGGGTGGGATATTAAAGGGTGCGGGGAGTGAGGGGGAGAGTGGGATTAGACTGGGTGGGATATTAAAGGGTGCGGGGAGTGAGGGGAGAGTGGGATTAGACTGGGTGGGATATTAAAGGGTGCGGGGAGAGTGGGATTCGACTGTGTGGGATATTTAAGGGTGTGGGGAGTGAGGGGGAGAGTGGGATTTGACTCGGTGGGATATTAAAGGGTGCGGGGAGTGAGGGGGAGAGTGGGATTAGACTGGGTGGGATATTAAAGGGTGCGGGGAGTGAGGGGGAGAGTGAGATTAGACTGGGTGGGATATTAAAGGGTGCGGGGAGTGAGGGGAGAGTGGGATTAGACTGGGTGGGATATTAAAGGGTGCGGGGAGTGAGGAGGAGAGTGGGATTAGACTGGGTGGGATATTAAAGGGTGCGGGGAGTGAGGGGGAGAGTGGGATAAGACTGTGTGGGATATTAAAGGGTGCGGGGAGTGAGGGGAGAGTGGGATTAGACTGGGTGGGATATTAAAGGGTGCGGGGAGTGAGGGGAGTGTGGGATTAGACTGGGTGGGATATTAAAGGGTGTGGGGAGTGAGGGGAGAGTGGGATTAGACTGGGTGGGATATTAAAGGGTGCGGGGAGTGAGGGGGAGAGTGGGATTAGACTGGGTGGGATATTAAAGGGTGCGGGGAGTGAGGGGAGAGTGGGATTAGACTGGGCGGGATATTAAAGGGTGCGGGGAGTGAGGGGAGAGTGGGATTGGACTGGGTGGGATATTAAAGGGTGCGGGGAGTGAGGGGGAGAGTGGGATTATACTGGGTGGGATATTAAAGGGTGCGGGGAGTGAGGGGAGAGTGGGATTAGACTGGGTGGGATATTAAAGGGTGTGGGGAGTGAGGGGGAGAGTGGGATTAGACTGGGTGGGGTATTAAAGGGTGTGGGGAGTGAGGGGGAGAGTGAGATTAGACTGGGTGGGATATTAAAGGGTGCGGGGAGTGAGGGGGAGAGTGGGATTAGACTGGGTGGGGTATTAAAGGGTGTGGGGAGTGAGGGGGAGAGTGGGATTATACTGGGTGGGATATTAAAGGGTGTGGGGAGTGAGGGGAGAGTGGGATTGGACTGGGTGGGATATTAAAGGGTGAGGGGAGAGTGGGATTAGACTGGGTGGGATATTAAAGGGTGTGGGGAGTGAGGGGGAGAGTGAGATTAGACTGGGTGGGATATTAAAGGGTGCGGGGAGTGAGGGGGAGAGTGGGATTAGACTGGGTGGGATATTAAAGGGTATGGGGAGTGAGGGGGAGAGTGGGATTGGACTGGGTGGGATATTAAAGGGTACGGGGAGTGAGGGGGAGAGTGGGATTAGACTGGGTGGGATATTAAAGGGTGTGGGGAGTGAGGGGAGAGTGGGATTAGACTGGGTGGGATATTAAAGGGTGCGGGAAGTGAGGGGGAGAGTGGGATTAGACTGGGTGGGATATTAAAGGGTGCGGGAAGTGAGGGGAGAGTGGGATTAGATTGAGTGGGATATTAAAGTGTGCGGGGAGTGAGGGGGAGAGCGGGATTAGACTGGGTGGGATATTAAAGGGTGCGGGGAGTGAGGGGAGAGTGGGATTAGACTGGGTGGGATATTAAAGGGTGCGGGGAGTGAGGGGGAGAGTGGGATTAGACTGGGTGGGATATTAAAGGGTGCGGGGAGTGAGGGGAGAGTGGGATTAGACTGGGTGGGATATTAAAGGGTGCGGGGAGTGAGGGGGAGAGTGGGATTATACTGGGTGGGATATTAAAGGGTGCGGGGAGTGAGGGGAGAGTGGGATTAGACTGGGTGGGATATGAAAGGGTGCGGGGAGTGTGGGATTAGACTGGGTGGGATATTAACGGGTGCGGGGAGTGAGGGGGAGAGTGGGATTAGACTGGGTGGAATATTAAAGGGTGCGGGGAGTGAGGGGGAGAGTGGGATTAGACTGGGTGGGATATTAAAGGGTGCGGGGAGTGAGGGGGAGAGAGGGATTAGACTGGGTGGGATATTAAAGGGTGCGGGGAGTGAGGGGGGAGTGGGATTAGACAGGGTGGGATATTAAAGGGTGTGGGGAGTGACGGGGAGAGTGGGATTAGACTGGGTGGGATATTAAAGGGTGCGGGGAGTGAGGGGAGAGTGGGATTAGACTGGGTGGGATATTAAAGGGTGCGGGGAGTGAGGGGAGAGTGGGATTAGACTGGGTGGGATATTAAAGGGTGCGGGGAGTGAGGGGAGAGTGGGATTAGACTGGGTGGGATATTAAAGGGTGTGGGGAGTGACGGGGAGAGTGTGATTAGACTGGGTGGGATATTAAAGGGTGCGGGGAGTGAGGGGAGAGTGGGATTAGACTGGGTGGGATATTAAGGGTGCGGGGAGTGAGAAGAGAGTGGGATTAGACTGGGTGGGATATTAAAGGGTGCGGGGAGTGAGGGGGAGAGTGGGATTAGACTGGGTGCGATATTAAAGGTTGCGGGGAGTGAGGGGAGAGTGGGATTAGACTGGGTGGGATATTAAAGGGTGCGGGGAGTGAGGGGGAGAGTGGGATTAGACTGGGTGGGATATTAAAGGGTGCGGGGAGTGAGGGGAGAGTGGGATTAGACTGGGTGGGATATTAAAGTGTGTGAGGAGTGAGGGGGAGAGTGTGATTAGACTGGGTGGGATATTAAAGGGTGTGGGGAGTGAGAGGGAGAGTGGGATTAGACTGGGTGGGATATTAAAGGGTGCGGGGAGTGAGGGGAGAGTGGGATTAGACTGGGTGGGATATTAAAGGGTGCGGGGAGTGAGGGGAGAGTGGGATTAGACTGGGTGCGATATTAAAGGGTGCGGGGAGTGAGGGGAGAGTGGGATTAGACTGGGTGGGATATTAAAGGGTGCGGGGAGTGAGGGCAGAGTGGGATTAGACTGGGTGGGATATTAAAGGGTGCGGGGAGTGAGGGCAGAGTGGGATTAGACTGGGTGGGATATTAAAGGGTGCGGGGAGTGAGGGGAGAGTGGGATTAGACTGGGTGGGATATTAAAGGGTGCGGGGAGTGAGGGCAGAGTGGGATTAGACTGGGTGGGATATTAAAGGGTGCGGGGAGTGAGGGGAGAGTGGGATTAGACTGGGTGGGATATTAAAGGGTGCGGGGAGTGAGGGGGAGAGTGGGATTAGACTGGGTGGGATATTAAAGGGTGCGGGGAGTGAGGGGAGAGTGGGATTAGACTGGGTGCGATATTAAAGGGTGCAGAGGCTGTTTTGTGGATGTTCAGAAATTCATTGAGTTGATGTCCCCCCTCTCTCTCTCTCTCTCTGTCACTCTCTGCTCTCACTTTCGCTGTCTCTCTTTCTCTTTCTTTCCCTCCCTGTCTCTCTCCATCTCTGCTCTCCATCTCTGCTCTTTCACTCTCTTTCCTTCTCACTCACTCTCTTCACCCCCCTCTCTCTCTCTGCACTCTCTCTCTGGCTCTCTCTGCTTTCTCTCTCTCTGCTCTCCCTCTCTCTCTGGCTCTCTCTGCTTTCTCTCTCTCTCTCTCTCTCTGCTCTCTCTCTCTCTCTCTCTCTGGCTCTCTCTGCTTTCTCTCTCTCTCTCTCTCTCTGCGCTCTCTCTCTCTCTCTCCCTCTCTCTGCGCTCTTTCTCTCTCTCTGCACTCTCACTCTGCGCTCTCTCACTCTGCGCTCTCTCACTCTGCGCTCTCTCACTCTGCGCTCTCTCTCTCTGCGCTCTCTCTCTCTGCGCTCTCTCTCTCTGCGCTCTCTCTCTCTGCGCTCTCTCTCTCTGCGCTCTCTCTCTCTGCGCTCTCTCTCTCTGCGCTCACTCTCTCTGCGCTCTCTCTCTCTGCGCTCTCTCTCTCTGCGCTCTCTCTCTCTGCGCTCTCTCGCTGCGCTCTCTCTGCGCTCTCTCTCTCTGCGCTCTCTCTCTCTGCGCTCACTCTCTCTGCGCTCTCTCTCTCTGCGCTCACTCTCTCTGCGCTCTCTCTCTCTGCGCTCTCTCTGCGCTCTCTCTCTCTGCGCTCTCTCTCTCTCTGCGCTCACTCTCTCTGCGCTCACTCTCTCTGCGCTCACTCTCTCTGCGCTCTCTCTCTGCGCTCTCTCTCTGCGCTCACTCTCTGCGCTCACTCTCTCTGCGCTCTCTCTCTCTGCGCTCCCTCTCTCTGCGCTCCCTCTCTCTGCGCTCTCTCTCTCTCTGCGCTCTCTCGCTGCGCTCTCTCTCTGCGCTCACTCTCTCTGCGTTCTCTCTCTCTCTCTGCGCTCTCTCGCTGCGCTCTCTCTCTCCGCTCTCTCTCTCTGCGCTCTCTCTCTCTGCGCTCTCTCTCGCTGCGCTCTCTCTCTGCGCTCTCTCTCTCTGCGCTCTCTCTCTCTGCGCTCTCTCTCTGCGCTCTCTCTCTGCGCTCACTCTCTGCGCTCGCTCTCTCTGCGCTCACTCTCTCTGCGCTCTCTCTCTCTGCGCTCTCTCTGCGCTCTCTCTCTCTGCGCTCTCTCTCTGCGCTCCCTCTCTCTCGCTGCGCTCTCTCTTGCTGTGCTCTCTCTCTGCGCTCTCTCTCGCTGCGCTCTCTCTCGCTGCGCTCCCTCTCTCTGCGCTCTCTCTCTCTGCGCTCTCTCTCTCTGCGCTCTCTCTCTCTGCGCTCCCTCTCTCTGCGCACTCTCTTTGCGATCTCTCTAACCCTCTCTTTTTGTTCTCTCTGCGCTCACTCTCTCTCTCTCTCTGCGTGCTCTGTTTCTGCTCTCTCGCCTCTCGCCGTTTCGCAGTTGAACTCCTTTGAGCAACTGTGCATCAACTACACCAACGAGAAACTCCAGCAGCTGTTCAACCACACCATGTTCGTGCTGGAGCAGGAGGAGTACCAGAGGGAAGGCATCGAGTGGAACTTCATCGACTTCGGTCTTGACCTTCAACCCTGCATCGACCTCATCGAGCGACCTGTGAGTAGTCGTGCGTCTGCTGCCCCTCCAGGGGGTAGATGTGGTGGGTTTGGAGGCCGCTCTCTGAGGAGCGAGTGGACTGCGGAGCGCCTTGTTGACGGCGCGCACGCCTGCCGCTGTGCGTCGGGGGGGGGGGGGGGGGGTGGAGGGAGCGGGTGTCGAGGGCGGGGCGGGCGGGGGGCGGGTGTGGGGGTCTCAGCCTCTCGATCGTGCGGGACGGGGGCTCGTCCGGGATGGTGTCGAGCTTCCCGAGCGTCGTCGGGAGCCGCTGCGAGTGGAGACTCTCCGTAACACGCCTGACTGGTGTCCGTATGGGTGGCGGACAGGCTTTGGGGGGTGGGTGGGTGGGGGGTCAGGGGGGGGGGTCAGGAGGTGAGTTACTCTCTGCAGGGGTTCCCGGCCTCTGACCTGCTCTGGTCGCCGCAGGATTTATACGGCCGGCTCCAGCTCAGTTTCTCATCGATGGTAACCCCCAGGGATGCGGGGGATTCGTGGGGGATTGAGGGTGGTTGCCATTGTACGGGTACATCGTCTCTCGTCGCAGGTGGCACCCGTGTGTGTGGGGGCGAAAGCAACTTCGCCACTTGCCAGCCCCGGGCCCGGACGTGGTCCGGGTCTTGCCGCGTTTGGACGCGGACGGCCTCGTCACCCGAGGAGCCGCGCGCTGCCGCCGAGCGTCGGTCCGTCCGCGAGCATTCCCGACCCCACGACGGAGAAGCGGTCATCGATGAAGCAGCTGATGGCTGGGGGCCTAGGACACGGCCCCCCAGGGATGTCCCCGGAGCGGAGATGATTGGCCTCCGACCACCACGACCCTCTTCCTTGGAAATGTACCGTGGCGCTCACCTGACCTGCAACTGTTTGTCATTTTGTTTCCGATGAGCGTTTGGGGCCCTCCCCTTCTGGTATTGTTCAACCGAGTTCCTGGATGCTCGTGATCAAGAAAAAAAGCAAAATGGCGGCGCCCCGCGGGACAGAGAGGAGATGAAAGAGTTCATCAAGCGCTGCTTCGAGGAGCTGCGCAAGGAGACGGTGGCGAGGGAAGCCGGAGGCAGACGAGCCGCGATGGCGGTGAGATCTCGCCGGCGTACGGACAGGGAGGGGGGCGTCCTGAAATGGGCCAAGAGGGAGCGGAGTAGCAAGTGGGACAACGCGGAGATCAGAAGCTACCCGGACTGGAGCGCGGAGGTCGCTACGCGGGGAGCGGGGGGTTTCAACCGGGCCATGGCGGTGCTGCTCCAACCGGGAAAGGGGTGAGATTTGGAAACGCCGCAGCCAGCGCGACTGTGGGTCGCACGTAACGGCCAGCGCCGCTGCTTCGAGACGCCCGGAGAGGCGTGGGCCTTTGTACTCGCTGAACAGCTGGACTCTAATTGAGGGTTTGTGTCGGGGGGGGGGGGGGGGGGGGGGGTCTGAGGGGCGAAGGATGACGGGTGTTGCCCATAGGGGAGGGGGGGGGTCAACCAGGCGCTGGAAAGGATGGTACGGGCTGGGGGAGAGGGACAAGGCCGCGACAGGATCTGCGCCATGGGGGGGGGGCTTTGGAAAGCGCGGGGATATTTTCCCGCGGGCCGCAAGGAAGGCGGGAAGGGGGAACGAAGGAATGTACATTGATTGGGAGATTCCCACACGGCGGGTGGGGGGGGGGGGGGGGGGGGGGGGTCAGAGGGATGGCGGGGGGAAGTCGGGGTCAGCAGGTGTCAGCTGACTTACGGGAGGGATATGGGGGGGGGGGGGGGGAGCAAAAAAGCTAGACGGGGATCTAGCGGGGGGGGGGGGAGGGGGGAAGGGGGGGGCGGGGAGGGGGAAAGGCCAAGGGTACTTTATTTACACACAATTAATCACGCAACACAAACACTACTAGTTAAACTACACCTAACAACTATGTCAACCTGTACTTAACGTCAGACGCCGGCTCAGGACAGAGGGTGGTTTTTTTATCCTTGGGGGAAATGTCTAGGATTGGATCATAGAACATCACAGCGCAGTCCCAGGCCGCCATTCGGCCCCTCGATGTTGCGCCGACCCTGTGAAACCGCTCTAAAGCCCATCTACACTATTCCCTTATCGTCCACATGTCTATCCAATGACCATCTGAATGCCCTTAGGGTTAGGGTTAGGGTCTGAACATAGAACATTACAGCGCAGTAACAGGCCCTTCGGCCCTCGATGTTGCGCCGACCTGTGAAACCACTCTAAAGCCCATCTACACTATTCCCTTATCGTCCACATGTCTATCCAATGACCATCTGAATGCCCTTAGGGTTAGGGTTAGGGTTAGAACATAGAACATTACAGCGCAGTACAGGCCCTTCGGCCCTCGATGTTGCGCCGACCTGTGAAACCACTCTAAAGCCCATCTACACTCTTCCCTTATCGTCCATATGTCTATCCAATGACCATCTGAATGCCCTTAGGGTTAGGGTTAGGGTTAGAACATAGAACATTACAGCGCAGTACAGGCCCCTTCGGCCCTCGATGTTGCGCCGACCTGTGAAACCACTCTAAAGCCCATCTACACTATTCCCTTATCGTCCACATGTCTATCCAATAACCATCTGAATGCCCTTAGGGTTAGGGTTAGGGTTAGAACATAGAACATTACAGCGCAGTACAGGTCCTTCAGTCTCGATGTTGCGCCGACCTGTGAAACCACTCTAAAGCCCATCTACACTATTCCCTTGTCGTCCATATGTCTATCCAATGACCATTTAAATGCCCTTAGTGTTGGCGAAGTCCACTACTGTTGCAGGCAGGGCATTCCACACCCTTACTACTCTCTGAGTAAAGACCCTACCTCTGACATCTGTCTTATATCTATCCTCCCCTCAATGTAAAGCGATGTCCCCTCGTGCTAGACATCACCATCCGAGGAAAAAGGCTCTCACTGTCCACCCTATCCAATCCTCTGATCACCTTGTATGCCTCAATTAAGTCACCTCTTAACCTTCTTCTCTCTAACGAAAACAGCCTCAAGTCCCTCAGCCTTTCCTCATAAGATCTTCCCTCCATACCAGGCAACATTCTGGTAAATCTCCTCTGCACCCTTTCCAAAGCTTCCACGTCCTTCCTATAATGCCGGCGACCAGAATTGCACGCAATTCTCCAAATGCGGCCGCACCAGAGTTTTGTACAGCTGCAACATGACCTCATGGCTCCGAAACTCAATCCCACTACCAATAAAAGCTAACACACCGTACGCCTTCTTAACAACCGTCTCAACCTGGGTGGCAACTTTCAGGGATCTCTGTACATGGACACCCAGATCTCTCTGCTCATCCACACTGCCAAGAATCTTACCATTAGCCCAGTACTCTGTCTTCCTGCTATTCCTTCCAAAATGAATCACCTCACACTTTTCTGCGTTAAACTGCATTTGCCACCTCTCAGCCCAGCTCTGCAGCTTATCTATGTCCCTCTGTAACTTGTAACATCCTTCCGCACTGTCCACAACTCCACCGACTTTAGTGTCATCTGCAAATTTACTCTGGACTTGTATCGGTCGCTCGAGTATCAATCCTTTGTCTGACGGGGATGGGCCCATTAAAATGCTAACCGGCCGTGGGATTTCGATACCGTCTGGGTTCCTCGCTCACAAATATACATCCAGGCTCTGAGCCTGCCTGAACCTCGCATTGTCCACTTTTCCCATTATGCTTTGCGACCGGCCATGTCTCTTGTTGTAAGTGGCCGTCCCAGATGGCTACAAAACACACTCGTGTGAGACAGTACCTTCACGAAATGGGGGGGCGTTGACGAAATGGGGAGGGGGTGTTGACGAAATGGGGGGGGGGGGTGTTGACGAAATGGGGGGGGTGTTGACGAAATGGGGGGGTGTTGACGAAATGGGGGGGTGTTTGACGAAATGGGGGGGGTGTTGACAAAATGGGGGGGGGTGTTGACGAAATGGGGGGGGTGTTGACGAAATGGGGAGGGGGTCTTGATGAAATGGGGGGGGGTGTTGATGAAATGGGGGGGGGGTGTTGACGAAATGGGGGGGTTGACAAAATGGGGGTGTTGACGAAATGGGGGGGGTGTTGACGAAATGGTGGGGTGTTGACGAAATGGAGGGGGTGTTGACAAAATGGAGGGGGTGTTGACGAAATGGGGGGGTTGTTGACGAAAATGGGGGGGGGTGTTGACGAAATGGGGAGGGGGTGTTGACGAAATGGGGGGGGTGTTGACGAAATGGGGGGGGTGTTGACGAAATGGGGGGGGTGTTGACTAAATGGGGGGGGTGTTTGACGAATTGGGGGGGGGTGTTGACGAATGGGGGGGGTGTTGATGAAATGGGGAGGGGGTGTTGACGAAATGGGGGGGTGTTGACGAAATGGGGTGGGGGTGTTGACGAAATGGGGGGGTGTTGACGAAATGGGGGGGTTGTTGACGAAATTGGGGGGTGTTTGACGAAATGGGGTGGGGGTGTTGACGAAATTGGGGGGGGGTGTTGACGAAATGGGTGGGGGTGTTGACGAAATGTGGGGGTGGTGTTGACGAAATGGGGGGGGTGTTGACGAAATGGGGGGTGTTGACGAAATGGGGAGGAGTTGACGAAATGGGGTGGGGGTGTTGACGAAATGGGGGGGTGTTGACGAAGTGGGGGGTGTGTTGACGAAATGGAGGGGGTGTTGACGAAATGGGGGGGTGTTGACGAAATGGGGGGGGTGTTGACGAAATGGGGGGTGTGTTGACGAAATGGGGGGGGGTTGACGAAATGGGGTGGGGGTGTTGACGAAATGGGGGGGGGGTGTTGACGAAATGGAGGGGGTGTTGACGAAATTGGGGGGGTGTTGACGAAATGGGGGGGGTGTTGACGAAATGGGTGGGTGTTGACGAAATGGGGGGGGTGTTGACGAAATGGGGGGGTGTGTTGACGAAATGCGGGGGGTTGACAAAATGGGGGGGGTGTTGACGAAATGGGGAGGGGGTGTTGACGAAATTGGGGGGGGTGTTGACGAAATGGGTGGGGGGTGTTGACGAAATGTGGGGGGGGTGTTGACGAAATGGGGGGTGTTGACAAAATGTGGGGGGGGGTGTTGACGAAATGGGGGGGGGTGTTGACGAAATGGGGGGGTGTTGACGAAATGGGGGGGGGGGTGTTGACGAAATGGGGGTGTGTGTTGACGAAATGGGGGGGGTTGACGAAATGGGGGGGGTTGACAAAATGGGCGGTGTTGACGAAATGGGGGGGGGGTGTTGACGAAATGGGGAGGGGGGGTGTTGACGAAATGGGGGGGTGTTGACGAAATGGGGTGGGGTGTTGACAAAATGGGGGTGGGGGTGTTGACGAAATAGGGTGTTGACGAAATGTGGGGGGGTGTTGACGAAATGTGGGGGGGTGTTGACGAAATGGGGTGGGGGTGTTGACGAAATTGGGGGGTGGGGGGTGTTGACGAAATGGGTGGGGGGTGTTGACGAAATGTGGGGGTGGTGTTGACGAAATGTGGGGGGGGGTGTTGACGAAATGTGTGGGGGGGGGTGTTGACGAAATGGGGGGGGGGGTGTTGACGAAATGGGGGTCTGTCAGCTTTTTACTTTCGTTTTAGGCTGCTTGCTACAGGGTGTGTTTTCGTTTTGTTTTGAGAGCTGGCTGGCTTCAGACAAAGCGCGGATCTCTCTCTGCAAACGAAAGGCGAACTCCAGATCGTCTGGGTGACTTCAAAGTGCTGACTGCTCTCGGGTCGTGAATGTAACCTGACCTTGGTGTTAAAAAGGTTTTTTTTGTCTTATGGACGTTGCAATAAAAGATTAAGGTTACTTGTAGAGTACTGTATTCTCTATTGGTGTTGATCATTGTTAAGATGTTCAACAATAATTGAATAATTAAATAATTTTTAACTACAACAATAAATACCCCAAACAGCGACAGTAATTATGTATAACCCTTAATGAATTCCCCCCCTTAACTGTTCCAATTCAATAACAAAATCCAAGTAAAACCAGAAACCCCTTTTCCAAGGTGTGTCCCAGCACACGGTATTCTTACTTGCTATTGATACTCTGTTCATCTTTTCGAACGGCAGGTTTGATTTCCTCCCAGCGAGTGATTATCTCTAAGTTAACAAGCCGTCTACAAACGGCTTTTGAAATGAGAGACCCTTCATTTAACCCGCGCAGTTCAGAAGCAGTCCAAAAACCCAAAAGCGAAAGTAAAAACTCTCAGAGCCACAGCCCAGCTCCACCCCCGCACAATGACATCACTGAAGCCATGTGATAAGACCCAAAGCTTTCTTGAAGGGACGATCCCGTGACAGTATATCGCGCACACTTCTGGTCGCCACACTACCAGAAGGATGCGGAGGCTTCAGAGAGGGTGCAGAAGAGATTTACCAGGATGTTGCCTGGCATGGAGGGCATTAGCGAGGAGGAGAGGTTGAATAAACTCGTTTGTTCTCACTGGAACGACGGAGGTTGAGGGGCGACCTGATAGAGGTCTACAAAATTATGAGGGGCGTAGACAGAGTGGATCGTCAGAGGCTTTTCCCCGGGGTAGAGGGGGTCAATTACTAGGGGGCATAGGTTTAAGGTGCGAGGGGCAAGGTTTAGAGGAGATGTACGAGGCAAGTTTTTTTACACAGAGAGTAGTGGGGTGCCTGGAACTCGCTGCCGGAGGAGGCGGTGGAAGCAGGGACGATAGTGACATTTAAGGGGCATCTTGACAAATATATGAATAGGATGGGAATAGAGGGATACGGACCCAGGAAGTGTAGAAGATTGTAGTTTAGTCGGGCAGCATGGTCGGCACGGGCTTGGAGGGCCGAAGGGCCTGTTCCTGTGCTGTACATTTCTTTGTTCTTTGTTTGGGCTTTGACCCTGGCCGAACTCGAATTGCACGCCGCCCGACGGTGCTGGATTCAGTCGATCCCGTCCCTCGCCGATCGCACTTCGTCCTGGGACTGCGCGCTAATGCTCCTGTCATGCGAGAGTACCTGAAAGACACGGATGTTTAAGCAATGCACCTTTTAAGAAACAGCGATGTCGCAGAGTGGGCGGAGCGGAGGTCAGGTCAGCCATTTTGCAGTTTAGTTTTGCAGTTTGAAAAGAGCTTGGGAGTGGCTGTGTTTGCAGTGAGCTGGATCTCTGCCATAATGAAAATGAAATGAAAATCGCTGCTGGTCACAAGTAGGCTTCAACGAAGTTTCTGTGAAAAGCCCCTAGTCGCCACATTCCGGCGCCTGTTCGGGGAGGAAAGACCATCTCTGGATCATTTGGGCGATTTAAACTCATAATAGCAAAGCCTTTGACGTGATGTGATTCTGTTTTAAAGGGGTTCAGTCTCTTGGAAGTTTGAAGGAACATTTTGAGGAATTATGTTTTCCGAGTTATCTTTGAAGTAAGGGGTGTTAAGAGATCCAATGTTTATTGAAGAGGTTAAGTTGAGTTCGTGGAATAAACATTGTTTTGTGTTTAAAAACCCACGTGTCCATAATTGTAATCCCACGCCTGGGGAACAAGCCGTTGTGCTTCGAAAGCAACAATACGTTAAAGGGGGAGGTTGGTTGAACTCCATGATACATTTTGGGGTTCTGAAAACGCCTCGCCCACAACAATCCTCTCTCTCACTCCTCTCTCTCTCTCTCTCTCTCCCAGGCCAACACCCCCGGAATTCTGGCTCTCCTGGACGAGGAATGTTGGTTCCCGAAGGCGACGGACAAGACCTTTGTGGAGAAGCTCGTCCAGGAGCAGGGCAATCACCCCAAGTTGCAGAAGGTCCGGCACCTCAAAGACAAGGCGGACTTCTGCGTCATTCACTACGCTGGCAGGGTGAGTGGCAGAGGCAGGAGGGGAGGAGGGGGGGCGAGGGGGAGAGCTCTGGACTGTCAACGCGATGATGTTTCACATAATTCCTGTGTCATTCTCTCGGTCCTTCTCTCGGTCTCTCTCTCTCCCTCGCTCCCTCTTTCTCTTGCTCCCTCTTTCTCTCTCGCTCCCTCTTTCGCTCTCTCGCTCCCTCGTTCTCTCTCTCTCTCGCTCCCTCGTTCTCTCTCTCTCCCTCTTTCTCTCCCTCTCGCTCCCTCTTTCTCTCGCTCCCTCTCTCTCTCTCGCTCCCTCTTTCTCTCTCTCGCTCCCTCTCTCTCTCGCTCCCTCTCACTCTCGCTCCCTCTTTCTCTCGCTCCCTCTTTCTCTCTCTCGCTCCCTCTTGCTCCCCTCTCGCTCCCTCTTTCTCTCTCTCGCTCCCTCTTTCTCCCTCTCGCTCCCTCTTTCTCTCTCTCGCTCCCTCTTTCTCCCTCTCGCTCCCTCTTTCTCTCTCTCGCTCCCTCTTTCTCTCTCTCGCTCCCTCTTTCTCTCTCTCGCTCCCTCTTTCTCTCTCTCGCTCCCTCTTTCTCTCTCTCGCTCCCTCTTCTCTCTCTCGCTCCCTCTTTCTCTCTCTCGCTCCTCTTTTTCTCTCTCTCGCTCCCTCTTTCTCTCTCTCGCTCCCTCATTCTCTCGCTCGCTCCCTCTTTCTCCCTCTCGCTCCCTCTTTCTCTCGCTCCCTCTTTCTCTCCGCTCCCTCTTTCTCTCGCTCCCTCTTTCTCTCTCTCGCTCCCTCTTTCTCTCTCTCCCTCTTTCTCTCTCTCGCTCCCTCTTTCTCTCTCTCCCTCTTTCTCTCTCTCGCTCTCTCTCCCTCTCGCTCTCTCTCCCTCTCGCTCCCTCTTTCTCCCTCTCGCTCCCTCTTTCTCTCTCTCGCTCCCTCTTTCTCTCTCTCTTTCTCTCTCTCGCTCCCTCTTTCTCTCTCTCGCTGCCTCTTTCTCTCTCTCGCTCCTCTTTCTCTCTCTCACTCCCTCTTTCTCTCGCTCCCTCCCTCCCTCTCTCTCTCGCTCCCTCCCTCTCTCTCTCGCTCACTCTTTCTCTCGCTCCCTCTTTCTTTCGCTCCCTCTTTCTCTCGCTCCCTCTTTCTCTCTCTCGCTCCCTCTTTCTCTCTCTCGCTCCCTCTTTCTCTCGCTCCCTCTTCTCTCTCTCGCTCCCTCTCTCTCTTCGCTCCCTCTTTCTCTCTCTCGCTCCCTCTTTCTCTCTCTCGCTCCCTCTTTCTCTCTCTCGCTCCCTCTTTCTCTCTCTCGCTCCCTCTTTCTCTCGCTCCCTCTTTCTCCTCTCTCGCTCCTTCTTTCTCTCTCTCGCTCCCTCTCACTCTCTCGCTCCCTCTTTCTCTCGCTCCCTCTTTCTCTCTCTCGCTCCCTCTTTCTCTCTCTCGCTCCCTCTTTCTCTCTCTCGCTCCCTCTTTCTCTCTCTCGCTCTCCTCTTTCTCTCGCTCCCTCTTTCTCTCTCTCGCTCCCTCTTTCTCTCTCTCGCTCCCTCTTTCTCTCTCTCGCTCCCTCTTTCTCTCTCTCCGCTCCCTCTTTCTCTCGCTCCTTCTTTCTCTCTCTCGCTCCCTCTTTCTCTCTCTCGCTCCCTCTTGCTCCTCTCGCTCCCTCTTTCTCCCTCTCGCTCCCTCTTTCTCTCTCTCCCCTCCCTCTTTCTCTCTCTCGCTCCCTCTTTCTCTCTCTCGCTCCGCTCTTCTCTCTCTCGCTCCCTCTTTCTCTCTCTCGCTCCTCTTTCTCTCTCTCGCTCCCTCTTTCTCTCTCTCGCTCCCTCTTCTCTCTCTCGCTCCCTCTTTCTCTCGCTCGCTCCCTCTTCTCTCTCTCTCGCTCCCTCTTTCTCTCTCGCTCCTCCTCTTTCTCTCGCTCCCTCTTTCTCTCTCTCGCTCCCTCTTTCTCTCTCTCGCTCATCTTTCTCTCTCTCTCGCTCCCTCTTTCTCTCTCTCGCTCCCTCTTTCTCTCTCTCGCTCCCTCTTTCTCTCTCTCGCTCCCTCTTTCTCTCTCTCGCTCCCTCTTTCCTCTCTCGCTCCCTCTTTCTCTCTCTCGCTCCCTCTTTCTCTCTCTCGCTCCCCTCTTTCTCTCTCTCGCTCCCTCTTTCTCTCCTCGCTCCTCTTTCTCTCTCTCTCTCTCCTCGCTCCCTCTTCTCTCTCTCGCTCCTCTTCTCTCTCGCTCCCTCTTTCTCCTCTCGCTCCTCTTCTCTCTCGCTCCCTCTTTCTCTCTCTCGCTCCCTCTTTCTCTCTCTCGCTCCCTCTTTCTCTCTCTCTCCCTCTTCTCTCTCTCGCTCCCTCTTTCTCTCTCTCGCTCCCTCTTTCTCTCTCTCGCTCCCTCTTTCTCTCTCTCGCTCCCTCTCTCTCTCGCTCCCTCTTTCTCTCTCCTCTCTCTCGCTCCCTCTTTCTCTCTCTCGCTCCCTCTTTCTCTTCTCGCTCCCTCTTCTCTCTCTCGCTCCCTCTTTCTCTCTCTCGCTCCTCTTTCTCTCTCTCGCTCCCTCTTTCTCTCTCTCGCTCCCTCTTTCTCTCTCTCGCTCCCTCTTTCTCTCTCTCGCTCCCTCTTTTCTCTCTCGCTCCCTCTTTCTCTCTCTCGCTCCCTCTTTCTCTCTCTCGCTCCTCTCTCTCTCTCGCTCCCTCTTTCTCTCTCTCGCTCCCTCTCTCTCTCGCTCCCTCTCTCTCTCTCTCGCTCCCTCCTCTTCCCTCTCTCTCGCTCCCTTCTTTCTCTCTCTCGCTCCTCTTCATCTCTCGCTCCCCTCCCTCTCCGCTCTCCCTCCCTCTCTCTTTCTCGCTCCCCCTCCCCTCTCTCTGCTCCCTCTCTCTCGCTCCCTCTCTCTCCTCGCTCCCTCTTCTCTCTCTCGCTCCCTCTTTCTCTACTCGCTCCCTCTTTCTCTCTCTCGCTCCCTCTTTCTCTCTCTCGCTCCTCTTTCTCTCTCTCGCTCCCCTCTTCCTCTCTCGCTCCCGCTTTCTCTCTCTCGCTCCCCACCCTCTCTCTCTCTCCCTCCCTCTCTCTCTCGCTCCCTCTCTCTCTCGCTCCCTCTTTCTCTCGCCTCTCTCTCCCTCTTTCTCTCTCTCGCTCCCTCTTTCTCTCGCTCCCTCTTTCCTTTCTCTTGCTCCCTCTTTCTCTCTCTCGCTCCCTCGCTCTCTCTCTCTCTCGCTCCTCTCTTCTCTTTCTCTCTCTCTCGCTCCCTCTTTCTCTCTCTCGCTCCTCTCTCTCTCGCTCCCTCTTTCTCTCGCTCCCTCTTTCTCTCTCGCTCCCTCTTTCTCTCTCTCGCTCCCTCTTCTCTCTCTCGCTCCTCTTCTCTCTCTCGCTCCCTCTTTCTCTCTCTCGCTCCCTCTTTCCTCTCGCTCCCTCTTTCTCTCTCTCGCTCCCTCTTTCTCTCTCTCGCCTCCCTCTTTCTCTCTCTCGCTCCCTCTTTCCTCTCGCTCGCTCCCTCTTTCTCTCGCTCCTCTCTCTCTCTCGCTCCCTCTTTCTCCTCTCTGCTCCTCTTTCTCTCTCTCGCTCCCTCGCTCTTCTCTCTCTCGCTCCCTCTTTCTCTCTCTCGCTCCCTCTTTCTCTCTCTCGCTCCCTCTTTCTCTCTCTCGCTCCCTCTTTCTCTCTCTCGCTCCCTCTTTCTCTCTCTCACTCCTCTCTTCTCTCTCTCGCTCCCTCCCTCTCTCTCTCTCTCCCTCCCTCTCTCTCTCGCTCCCTCTCTCTCTCGCTCCCTCTTTCTCTTCGCTCCCTCTTCTCTTCTCTCTCGCTCCTCTCTCTGCTCTCTCTCTCGCTCCCTCTTTCTCTCTCTCGCTCCCTCTCTCTCTCTCTCTCTCTGCTCTCTCGTCTCTTCTCTCGCTCCCTCATTCTCTCTCTCGCTCCCTCTTGCTCTCTCT